>NW_021780174.1:22500-36259 GCF_900963305.1 Echeneis naucrates
ACCAGTCCTTCAGCCTCAGCCCCCACTACTTATCCTCCCACCTACAAACCAGTACATCACATCGCCCGTCCCAGTAGAAAAATCCAAGACTGGCAATTCAGATGTAGAAAACCAATAGCCATCTTGGGAGACTCCAACATAAACCGCATCCCTGGACACAACAACCCCATGCTACAAATGGACAGCTACCCCGGAGCCAACGCCTATCATTTTTGGAAAATCTGTGAGAAGACCATCCCTCAACCTACGGTAAAAACTCTCATTTTTTCCATTGGCATTAACAATAGGGATCAGGACCCCAGACAGACCACCCTTAAGCAGTTGAAGGCCCTTTTCCGACAAGCTAAGTCGACCTTCCCCAACGCTGACATTTACTTTCCATTACTCAACTACTCATCCCATCTCACCCCGACTCAACAAAACAACCTCAAGTTAATTAACAACACCATGGCTACTTACTTTCCATTTCTCACAGAAATTCCCCACGACACTTTTAGGACTGAAAAGGACAACATACATTGGACAACAGACACTGCTAAGGCTATCTTTTCCAACTGGTGCCAGCTATTAAATTTACAATAAACAACACAAACAACCTGGACGACTTACTAGCACAACCAACCTGTACCTTCTATGGACTTCCTAACTCCTATCCCCCTTTTTTTTTTTCAAAAAAACAAAAAAACCCCCTCCCCTTTCCTCACCTTAACCTCACCCCTACCTTCCAATTCTAACCTTAACCCCCTCCCTTCTCCCAATCCTAACCCTAACCCCTCCCTTCTCCCTAACCCTAACCTTAACCCCCCTCCCTTCTCCCAATCCTAACCCTAACCTTTCCCTTTTCCCTAATCCTAACCTTAACCCCCCTCCCTTCTCCCAATTCTAACCCTAACCTTTCCCTTTTCCCTAATTCTAACCTTAACCCCCCTCCCCCTTTCTTTATTCTTTCCTCTTCTTTCTCCAAAAGCAAAACCCAAAACCCTCTTTTTCTCAGGACTTTGGAGCAGAGCAGGAGAGTGAAGACATTGATTCCACAGGCCTGGGCCCACCGTGCCGGGAGACCCTTTAAGATAACTCTATCCCCTCCTCCCTACACGGTCTTCTCAAGCTTGTGCCTGTACTTTTCCCATCGCACGGATCCCCCACAAAACCTCGGACCCACTAATAGCTCACCAGCTAAAACCCATGCTCTGCCCCTGGCAGACCAGGGTTCGATTCCTCATGAGGACAAATAAATTCTTATCAACTCACAGGAGACTCATTTCATTTTTTACTAATCTTTTGCATGTTCGTTATTTTCTTTATATTATAGCACTTATTTGCATGTTTTTTATATATTTTATATCCTTTTATATCTTTTATGATTGTTGGGAACTCCCTGTTTTATAGCACTTAATTTTATGGTTTGTTTGTTTGTATTTTTAAGCACTTATATTTTAGCACTTTACTAACAATTTTAGCACTTACACCCAATAGTTTATTTTACATCTCCTGTCTTAAGTTAAAATAGAATATTATTTAAATATAATCCTAATCTCCTCACTAGGATCCGTGCGATGAAGACTGGGATGTTATCCACCTACCTTAACTTCACTCAGGACCCATCCCAGTAAACTTGCTAAACTTCTCCCGACAGGTTCCTCTTCTTGCTCTGCTGACTTGCTCTGTCTGGGGTTCGAACCCGGGTCTCTCGAGTGGAGGTCAGCTCCCCTTCCCGCTCCACCACCTTTCCGCAGGTCAGTAGGCCAGTGCACCTTAGTTTAATCAAAACACTTAACCCTAACCCAACCCCAACCCTAACCCTAACCCTAACCCTAACCCTAACCCCCTAACCCTAACCCTAACCCTAACCCTAACCCCTAACCCTAACCCTAACCCTAACCCTAACCCTAACCCTAGCTTGGTTTCGTGTCTCTATCACCTTCCTATCAAAAGTTATTCAAGAATGTCTAATCCTCAAATGTCTAATCGTGGTAATCATCCCTATTCCTAACCCTAACCCTAACCCTAACCCCTAACCCTAACCCTAACCCTAACCCTAACCCTAAAGCCTAACCCTAAACCCATAACCCTAACCCTAACCCTAATCCGGCTCTAGTTACTAACCCTAACTAGTTATAACCCCAACACTTTTTCCAAAACGACACTTCAAAATAGGTACCAAATGACTCCAAATGCTCCGAAACGTGCTCCTAACCACTTTCTACCTGGTGGATTTTGGCCTCCGCACTTGGTCAAATTTTCCTTACGCTCGTATCCATTCGTTCGCAATGGGAACGTCTAATCGTCTGTAACTCCGGAACCGAACGTCCTAGACGCTCGGGGGTGGCGTCCGCCAGACATAATTCGGGGGCGCTGAACGCGCTGGTCCTGGTCCCGTGTCTCTACGACCTTCCGTTCCCGAGATATGACCTTGTCGTAACGGGAAGTGACGTATCTCCCGAACGGAAGCTCCTACGGACTCGGGGGTGGTACCGTTGGAAAGGGCGTACCCGAATTAGTGGGGATAGAGCTTGGTTTCGTGTCTCTATCACCTTCCTATCAAAAGTTATTCAAGAATGTCTAATCCTCAAATGTCTAATCGTGGTAATCATCCCTATTCCTAACCCTAACCCTAACCCTAACCCCTAACCCTAACCCTAACCCTAACCCTAACCCTAAACCCTAACCCTAAACCCATAACCCTAACCCTAACCCTAATCCGGCTCTAGTTACTAACCCTAACTAGTTATAACCCCAACACTTTTTCCAAAACGACACTTCAAAATAGGTACCAAATGACTCCAAATGCTCCGAAACGTGCTCCTAACCACTTTCTACCTGGTGGATTTTGGCCTCCGCACTTGGTCAAATTTTCCTTACGCTCGTATCCCATTCGTTCGCAATGGGAACGTCTAATCGTCTGTAACTCCGGAACCGAACGTCCTAGACGCTCGGGGGTGGCGTCCGCCAGACATAATTCGGGGGCGCTGAACGCGCTGGTCCTGGTCCCGTGTCTCTACGACCTTCCGTTCCCGAGATATGACCTTGTCGTAACGGGAAGTGACGTATCTCCCGAACGGAAGCTCCTACGGACTCGGGGGTGGTACCGTTGGAAAGGGCGTACCCGAATTAGTGGGGATAGAGCTTGGTTTCGTGTCTCTATCACCTTCCTATCAAAAGTTATTCAAGAATGTCTAATCCTCAAATGTCTAATCGTGGTAATCATCCCTATTCCTAACCCTAACCCTAACCCTAACCCTAACCCTAAACCCTAACCCTAACCCTAACCCTAACCCCTAACCCTAACCCTAACCCTAACCCTAAACCCTAACCCTAACCCTAACCCTAACCCTAACCCTAACCCCTAACCCTAACCCTAACCCTAACCCTAACCCTAACCCTAACACACACATTATTCATTAAAAAAAATTAAAAAATAATAAATAAATATTTTTTTTCATTTTTCATTTTTTATTTACATTTGATCATTTTTTTTATACATTTTTTCCTTTCCTAAATTTTTGGAAAGAGTTTTTAGTTGTTTAAAAAGTTAAAAAATTACAAAATCTAAAAAGATATAAAAAAAACACAAAAAAAACATAAAAAACATTAAAAAAGATAAAAAAGACAAAAAATTACTTTAAAATGGGCGACGCCCAATTAAAATGGACGGAGGTCCGCTATGGGAGGCATAAGCCCCGCCCCCCTGGCGGTCCATCTCTTCTGGGGCAAGGGATACAGAGAATGTGGGGGATGGACCGAGCAATTCCGGTTCCTCCGAGGAGGATACCGGTTCCAAATCCCATACCTAACCCAACCCTAACCCTAACCCTAACCCTAACCCCCTAACCCCTAACCCTAACCCTAACCCTGAACGCGCTGGTCCTGGTCCCGTGTCTCTACGACCTTCCGTTCCCGAGATATGACCTTGTCGTAACGGGAAGTGACGTATCTCCCGAACGGAAGCTCCTACGGACTCGGGGGTGGTACCGTTGGAAAGGGCGTACCCGAATTAGTGGGGATAGAGCTTGGTTTCGTGTCTCTATCACCTTCCTATCAAAAGTTATTCAAGAATGTCTAATCCTCAAATGTCTAATCGTGGTAATCATCCCTATTCCTAACCCTAACCCTAACCCCTAACCCTAACCCTAACCCTAACCCTAACCATTCCCACACCCTAACCCTAACCTTAACCCTTTATCCTTACCTAATCCTAACCCTAACCTCTCATTTCCCTTCCCCAAACCTAACCCTTACCCTTATCTTTTACCTAACCCTAACCATTCCCACCCCCGAACCCTAACCTTAACCCTTATTCCCTATCTTTCCTAACCCTAACCCTTTCCATTTCCCTCACCCTAACCTTAACCCATTTACCCTTACCTAATCCTAATCCTAACCCCATTTCCTAACCCTAACCCCTCCCATTTTCCTTCCCTAAACCTAACCCTTACCTTTATCTTTTACCTAACCCTAACCATTCCCACCCCCTGACCCTAACCCTAACCTTAACCCCTTTCTCCTTACCTAATCCTAACCCTAACCCTAACCCCTCCCTTTCCTAAACTTAACCAAATAAATATATAATTTAATAACTTATCTATATAAAAACAAAATTTTTTTATGAATAATTTAATATAAATACTATAATCTAAAAATAAATATAATATAAATAGTTTAAAAATATTATTTATACACATTATTATATATATAAGCGGTTCTAAATAATTAAATTAATGAAAAAACACAAGGGGAGGAGTTAAAATTAAAAAATCTTAAGTGAAAACTAAAAATCTTTAAAAACAAACTTAACCGATTAAGAAAACACATAAATACAAGCGCAATAGGAATTCATTCACTTCCACTTAGGCGATCGAAGGAGAAACACCTCTACAGCCATTAGAAGCCACAACTTATTTTCTTTTTTCTTTTTTGTGTGCCATAGGCCTGAAGAAGACCCATAAAGGGTCGAAACGTTGCCGGAGGCACACACTCACATACATAAACACATTCATACAAATAAATACATTCATATATATATACATAAACACACACATTATTCATTAAAAAAAATTAAAAAATAATAAATAAATATTTTTTTTCATTTTTCATTTTTTATTTACATTTGATCATTTTTTTTATACATTTTTTCCTTTCCTAAATTTTTGGAAAGAGTTTTTAGTTGTTTAAAAAGTTAAAAAATTACAAAATCTAAAAAGATATAAAAAAAAACACAAAAAAAAACATAAAAAACATTAAAAAAGATAAAAAAGACAAAAAATTACTTTAAAATGGGCGACGCCCAATTAAAATGGACGGAGGTCCGCTATGGGAGGCATAAGCCCCGCCCCCCTGGCGGTCCATCTCTTCTGGGGCAAGGGATACAGAGAATGTGGGGGATGGACCGAGCAATTCCGGTTCCTCCGAGGAGGATACCGGTTCCAAATCCCATACCTAACCCAACCCTAACCCTAACCCTAACCCTAACCCCCTAACCCCTAACCCTAACCCTAACCCTGAACGCGCTGGTCCTGGTCCCGTGTCTCTACGACCTTCCGTTCCCGAGATATGACCTTGTCGTAACGGGAAGTGACGTATCTCCCGAACGGAAGCTCCTACGGACTCGGGGGTGGTACCGTTGGAAAGGGCGTACCCGAATTAGTGGGGATAGAGCTTGGTTTCGTGTCTCTATCACCTTCCTATCAAAAGTTATTCAAGAATGTCTAATCCTCAAATGTCTAATCGTGGTAATCATCCCTATTCCTAACCCTAACCCTAACCCTAACCCTAACCCTAACCCTAACCCTGCACTCAGCCTGAAGAAGACCTACTTCGGTCGAAACGTCGCGACAGTGCACACCAAGGCCTATTATTTTAATTTCTTTATTTTGGGGTTTTATTTTATTATGTTTTATTATTTAGTTAATTTAATTTCTAAAAACAAATAATAAAAACACAAGTTTGGATGGGAACTAGGGGGCGGCCTGCTGATGGCCTGTGCATCGGCCATCCCCTCACGGGGATGGCCAAAACACCCTAACACCTAACCCTAACCCTAACCCTAACCCTAACCCTAACCCTAACCCTAACCCGGACCTTTTTATGCATTCCCTAACCTTAACCTTACCCCTCTCCCCAATCCTAACCTTAACCCCCTTCCTTTTCCCAATCCTAACCCTAACCTTTGCCCTTTCCCTAACCCTAACCTTAACCTCCCTCCTCTTCCATTCCTAACCTTAACCTCCTCCTCTCTTTATTATTATTTTTTTTCCCCTTTTTTTGTACCCCCTTTCTCTTCTCAGGACTTTGGAGCAGAGCAGGAGAGTGAGGACATTGACCCCACGGGCCTGGACCACCGTGCCGGGAACCCTCTATCTCTTCCTCCCGACACGGTCTTCTCAGGCCTGTGCCTGTACTTTTTACCATCACACGGATCCCCCACAAAACCTCAAACCCACCATAGCTCACCAGCTAAAAACCCTACTCTGCCTCTAGCAGACTAGGGTTCGACTCCCCCTGAGACCAATAAAAATTCTTATCAACATACAGGAGACTCATTCTATTCTTTTACTAACCTTTTGCATGTTTTGTGGATTTTAGCATATTATAGCACTTATCTGCATGTTTTTATGGTTTTGGAAAATTTCCCCTATTTTATAGCACTTAATTTTATTGTTTGGTTGTATTTTTTAGCACTTATATTTTAGCACTTTTTACTAACACTTTTAGCACTTACTTAGAAAATATTATTTTACACCTCCTGTTTTATGTTAAAATAGAATATCATTAAAGATTCTTTTTGTATTCCTTTATATTTTATTTTTTTTAATTTCCACACCGAGATCCGTGTGATGTAGACTGGGATGGTATCCACTTACCTTAACCTCAATTAGGACCCATCCCAGTAAACTTGTTAAATTTCTCTCGACAGGCTCCTCTTCTTGCTCTGCTGACTTGCTCTGTCTGGGGTTCGAACCCGGGTCTCTCGAGTGGAGGTCAGCTCCCCTATCCGCTCCACCACCTTCCCGCAGGTCAGTAGGCCAGTGCACCTTAGTTTAACCCAAACACTTAACCCTAACCCAACCCCAACCCTAACCCAGCCAGTGCCACTGACCTGCACCTTTCCTCAATACTTTACCTGGACCACCAGCACAAGCCTCCAACTCGTTTTACTCATTCTGCTACCCTATCCGTCCCCTTCAAGTACCAAAACTAAAAAAACTTCTGTTCTTCTAAATCATCATGAACTCTGGTACAATTTCAACATAAAAGGTTACCCTCCTCTGCAACTGCCACCGCCGGGACTTGAACCTCCGCCTGCCAGTGGAGGACTCTGAGCCCAACCAGGTGAGCTATATTCTAGCCACAACCACACAACATTACCACCCTCTTCTTTTTTCCTTTTTTTTTTTTTCTGCCAAAAACAACCAATCAGATCCTTCACTCACTTTCCCTCCAAAAAAAGGACCCACCTGATCCCCTTCACCAATCAACATATGACACACCGTCTTGGGGGAGGGACTTACCACCCTCCCCCAACACTATATATACATAGCAGGAGCCATTATTGAGTATCCCCTGAGGAAGCAACACAGTTGCGAAACGTCGGGACCCCGCTCCTCTGCGTAAGACTTCTCTCCTTTTTATTGACAACACCTTTATTGGTTTTTAAATTGTTTTATTTGACTCTTTTTTTAAATCATTAAAGTTAATTTTAAATTTTAATCATTGTGGAGGGTTCTGCCCAGCTTGAACAAGCTGAAGACCCCAATTTTCCACTTTTACTTTGTCCACTTTGAACTTACCTGGAACTATACCCGGACAAACATCAACCAATTCTTTCAAGCACAGGAATTTGTTGCAAACCTCAAACAGGGACACAAATGGACTTAAAATAACCAGTGGCACTACAGCCACCGGTTACCAGAACTGCCTTTTCTTTCCTGTGGTTTGTTTCTTCTCTCTCCTACCAAGTTTCAGGTGGAACCTCCACAAAGCCATTTTGGACTCCACCTGTTAAAAAACAAGGACAACAGCTTCAACAAGGTAAGAACTCTCCACATTTATGTTTAAACTTTTTAGAGGGAATCCCACACATAGGAGCGGAGCTCAAAATGGCTCCTCCACACACCAACCACTTACACAACCACGTACACATAACACACACTTCACCCCCATACTTAACCATCCACCAGATCCAGAAACAAGGCAAACCAGCAAACAATATTTCAAGTTAATACAAGCTGTACACCACAAATCTATAATGGACACAGCTGAACAAACCGGCACATTCCCACCCGGAATGTTACGCCAGATCACCCGCCTAACAGACTTCATCAAACCATCTACACCCACACCAGAAACACGGCTGAGAGTACTAACTAATACTACTCAGTGGATGCAGAACATCATCTCCATCCTACAACAACATTACCTCTATACAATAATCAACACATACATAACTCATTACAACCCCATAGCATGGCAAATAGCCACTGGTTGGGCCAGAAAGCGATATGGCTCCAGGCTGACAACAGACACCTTGAGGATTGCGGAATCCTACCTACAAGCACCCCAGAAGACCACCATCATCACCCCTCGGTCTGACGACAATAGGAAACCTTCTACGGCCACAGAAGAACAGTTTCCACCTCTGCCCGCGGCTCACCAACCTATGGACCAGAACAGCACACCACTGACCTCAGCTACCTCCACTCCAACGCAGAAGGCCCGCAGAATCACCTGGGACCCCTTAACAACCGAGGAAGAAACCCACCCTACCACCCTCCGTACCCTAACTTCCCCCACCATATCACCGGTTATCACTCCCCCTCTATCTCAGACCATGAAGACCAAAAAAACCATAGAAACTGTAGCCCAGATTCACCACCCTACCACTCAGTCCCCCAACTCATGGACATTACAACCCATCAACCCCATCACCCACTCTAACGTTTCAATACAAATATCTGACCATATCTCTCCCATTCCCACACAGGTTGATGTTGCTGGTGCCGAGGAGGACCAGGCAAGGCGGTGGACCCCCCACGATTCAATGGCACTCATGATGAAAGGGTCAAATAAAGTCAACCATGACATAACCCTAACCCAATCTGAGCCATCGCCACGACCAGCCAGTCGCCACCAGGGGCCCCACTGCCAAGCCCAAGCCCCCAAAACACCGGCACATCTTTAGCTATAACTCACCAACAACTTCTGGCACCCATTTCTCTTTTCCCCATATTTTCTACACATTCCCAACGAGACATCCAGGACTCACCTCTCCACTCCTACTCACCTGATCCTTCGTGCTCCACTGAGGGACACCCTGCTGCGACCTTGACTTTGAACCCGGATCAACCCACCCAACTAGACTCCTCTCTTCCCCAAGAAACCCACAACCAGTCATCATTCACCACCACCCCCTCAGCCTTAGCCCCCACTATTTATCCCCTTACCTACAAACCAGCACATCACATTGCCCGTCCCAGTAGAAAAATCCAAGACTGGCAATTCAGATGCAAGAAACCAATAGCCATCTTGGGAGACTCCAACATAAACCGCATCCCTGGACACAACAACCCTATGCTACAAATGGACAGTTACCCCGGAGCCAACACTTACCATTTCTGGAAAATCTGTGAGAAGACCATCCCTCAACCTACGGTAACAACTCTCATTTTTTCCATTGGTATTAACAATAGGGATCAGGACCCCAGACAGACCACCCTTAAGCAGTTGAAGGCCCTCTTCCGACAAGCTAAGTCGACCTTCCCCAACGCTGACATTTACTTTCCACTACTTAACTACTCACCCCAGCTCACCCCGACTCAACAAAACAACCTCAAGTTAATTAACAACACCATGGCTACTTACTTTCCATTTCTCACAGAGATTCCCCACGACACTTTTAAGACGGAAAAGGACAACATACACTGGACAAAAGACACTGCTATGGCTATCTTTACCAACTGGTGCCAGCTACTAAATTTACAATAAACAACACATACAACCTGGACAAACTTACGACTTACCAGTACAACCTAACCCGGACCTTTTTATGCATTCCCTAACCTTAACCTTACCCCTCTCCCCAATCCTAACCTTAACCCCCTTCCTTTTCCCAATCCTAACCCTAACCTTTGCCCTTTCCCTAACCCTAACCTTAACCTCCCTCCTCTTCCATTCCTAACCTTAACCTCCTCCTCTCTTTATTATTATTTTTTTTCCCCTTTTTTTGTACCCCCTTTCTCTTCTCAGGACTTTGGAGCAGAGCAGGAGAGTGAGGACATTGACCCCACGGGCCTGGACCACCGTGCCGGGAACCCTCTATCTCTTCCTCCCGACACGGTCTTCTCAGGCCTGTGCCTGTACTTTTTACCATCACACGGATCCCCCACAAAACCTCAAACCCACCATAGCTCACCAGCTAAAAACCCTACTCTGCCTCTAGCAGACTAGGGTTCGACTCCCCCTGAGACCAATAAAAATTCTTATCAACATACAGGAGACTCATTCTATTCTTTTACTAACCTTTTGCATGTTTTGTGGATTTTAGCATATTATAGCACTTATCTGCATGTTTTTATGGTTTTGGAAAATTTCCCCTATTTTATAGCACTTAATTTTATTGTTTGGTTGTATTTTTTAGCACTTATATTTTAGCACTTTTTACTAACACTTTTAGCACTTACTTAGAAAATATTATTTTACACCTCCTGTTTTATGTTAAAATAGAATATCATTAAAGATTCTTTTTGTATTCCTTTATATTTTATTTTTTTTAATTTCCACACCGAGATCCGTGTGATGTAGACTGGGATGGTATCCACTTACCTTAACCTCAATTAGGACCCATCCCAGTAAACTTGTTAAATTTCTCTCGACAGGCTCCTCTTCTTGCTCTGCTGACTTGCTCTGTCTGGGGTTCGAACCCGGGTCTCTCGAGTGGAGGTCAGCTCCCCTATCCGCTCCACCACCTTCCCGCAGGTCAGTAGGCCAGTGCACCTTAGTTTAACCCAAACACTTAACCCTAACCCAACCCCAACCCTAACCCAGCCAGTGCCACTGACCTGCACCTTTCCTCAATACTTTACCTGGACCACCAGCACAAGCCTCCAACTCGTTTTACTCATTCTGCTACCCTATCCGTCCCCTTCAAGTACCAAAACTAAAAAAACTTCTGTTCTTCTAAATCATCATGAACTCTGGTACAATTTCAACATAAAAGGTTACCCTCCTCTGCAACTGCCACCGCCGGGACTTGAACCTCCGCCTGCCAGTGGAGGACTCTGAGCCCAACCAGGTGAGCTATATTCTAGCCACAACCACACAACATTACCACCCTCTTCTTTTTTCCTTTTTTTTTTTTCTGCCAAAAACAACCAATCAGATCCTTCACTCACTTTCCCTCCAAAAAAAGGACCCACCTGATCCCCTTCACCAATCAACATATGACACACCGTCTTGGGGGAGGGACTTACCACCCTCCCCCAACACTATATATACATAGCAGGAGCCATTATTGAGTATCCCCTGAGGAAGCAACACAGTTGCGAAACGTCGGGACCCCGCTCCTCTGCGTAAGACTTCTCTCCTTTTTATTGACAACACCTTTATTGGTTTTTAAATTGTTTTATTTGACTCTTTTTTTAAATCATTAAAGTTAATTTTAAATTTTAATCATTGTGGAGGGTTCTGCCCAGCTTGAACAAGCTGAAGACCCCAATTTTCCACTTTTACTTTGTCCACTTTGAACTTACCTGGAACTATACCCGGACAAACATCAACCAATTCTTTCAAGCACAGGAATTTGTTGCAAACCTCAAACAGGGACACAAATGGACTTAAAATAACCAGTGGCACTACAGCCACCGGTTACCAGAACTGCCTTTTCTTTCCTGTGGTTTGTTTCTTCTCTCTCCTACCAAGTTTCAGGTGGAACCTCCACAAAGCCATTTTGGACTCCACCTGTTAAAAAACAAGGACAACAGCTTCAACAAGGTAAGAACTCTCCACATTTATGTTTAAACTTTTTAGAGGGAATCCCACACATAGGAGCGGAGCTCAAAATGGCTCCTCCACACACCAACCACTTACACAACCACGTACACATAACACACACTTCACCCCCATACTTAACCATCCACCAGATCCAGAAACAAGGCAAACCAGCAAACAATATTTCAAGTTAATACAAGCTGTACACCACAAATCTATAATGGACACAGCTGAACAAACCGGCACATTCCCACCCGGAATGTTACGCCAGATCACCCGCCTAACAGACTTCATCAAACCATCTACACCCACACCAGAAACACGGCTGAGAGTACTAACTAATACTACTCAGTGGATGCAGAACATCATCTCCATCCTACAACAACATTACCTCTATACAATAATCAACACATACATAACTCATTACAACCCCATAGCATGGCAAATAGCCACTGGTTGGGCCAGAAAGCGATATGGCTCCAGGCTGACAACAGACACCTTGAGGATTGCGGAATCCTACCTACAAGCACCCCAGAAGACCACCATCATCACCCCTCGGTCTGACGACAATAGGAAACCTTCTACGGCCACAGAAGAACAGTTTCCACCTCTGCCCGCGGCTCACCAACCTATGGACCAGAACAGCACACCACTGACCTCAGCTACCTCCACTCCAACGCAGAAGGCCCGCAGAATCACCTGGGACCCCTTAACAACCGAGGAAGAAACCCACCCTACCACCCTCCGTACCCTAACTTCCCCCACCATATCACCGGTTATCACTCCCCCTCTATCTCAGACCATGAAGACCAAAAAAACCATAGAAACTGTAGCCCAGATTCACCACCCTACCACTCAGTCCCCCAACTCATGGACATTACAACCCATCAACCCCATCACCCACTCTAACGTTTCAATACAAATATCTGACCATATCTCTCCCATTCCCACACAGGTTGATGTTGCTGGTGCCGAGGAGGACCAGGCAAGGCGGTGGACCCCCCACGATTCAATGGCACTCATGATGAAAGGGTCAAATAAAGTCAACCATGACATAACCCTAACCCAATCTGAGCCATCGCCACGACCAGCCAGTCGCCACCAGGGGGCCCCACTGCCAAGCCCAAGCCCCCAAAACACCGGCACATCTTTAGCTATAACTCACCAACAACTTCTGGCACCCATTTCTCTTTTCCCCATATTTTCTACACATTCCCAACGAGACATCCAGGACTCACCTCTCCACTCCTACTCACCTGATCCTTCGTGCTCCACTGAGGGACACCCTGCTGCGACCTTGACTTTGAACCCGGATCAACCCACCCAACTAGACTCCTCTCTTCCCCAAGAAACCCACAACCAGTCATCATTCACCACCACCCCCTCAGCCTTAGCCCCCACTATTTATCCCCTTACCTACAAACCAGCACATCACATTGCCCGTCCCAGTAGAAAAATCCAAGACTGGCAATTCAGATGCAAGAAACCAATAGCCATCTTGGGAGACTCCAACATAAACCGCATCCCTGGACACAACAACCCTATGCTACAAATGGACAGTTTACCCCGGAGCCAACACTTACCATTTCTGGAAAATCTGTGAGAAGACCATCCCTCAACCTACGGTAACAACTCTCATTTTTTCCATTGGTATTAACAATAGGGATCAGGACCCCAGACAGACCACCCTTAAGCATTGAAGGCCCTCTTCCGACAAGCTAAGTCGACCTTCCCCAACGCTGACATTTACTTTCCACTACTTAACTTACTCACCCCC
>NW_021780175.1:2500-34129 GCF_900963305.1 Echeneis naucrates
CCCTAACCCTAACCCTAACCCTAACCCCCCTAACCCTAACCCTAACCTCTGTTTCTAACCCTAACCTGTGTTTCTAACCCTAACCCTAACCCTTTCTAACCCTAACCTTAACCTAACCCTAACCCTAACCTGTATTTCTAACCCTAATCTTAACCTAACCCTAACCCTAACCTTTGTTTCTAACCCTAACCCTAACCTGTGTTTCTAACCCTAACCCTAACCCTAACCCCTAACCTGTGTCTCTAACCTTAATTTAATTAAAAAATAGTTCTAAAATAAGTTATTAAAGGGTTAAAATAAAAAATAAAAAAATAAATAGATAAATAAATAAATAAATAATATATAAATATAGTTATAAATAAATAATTAAATTCTATTTGGTATAAAAGGGGTTAAAAATTAATAAATATATAAACAGAGTTAATGGGAATTTCATTTAATGGACTATTATAGGTGTTAAAAAACAGGATCTGGTGAAAAAAAGCGAACGGAATTAAAAAGGCGAACAAAACTAAAAACAGATTCGGTGAAAACAAAACTTTCTAAAAACGGAGGTTTATAAAAGGGAGGAACTCATCCACAGAGCTCATTTTCGCTCAGACTGTGGATGAGTTCACATCACTCTTTCCAGCCAGACTTAACAAGCCAGTTTTTTTCTTTTTGTGTGCCTAACCTGAAGAAGGTCCTAAGGGACCGAAACGTCGTTTGGCACACATTTTTTTTGCTAAAAATTTGGAAATAAATAAATAAATACATATATAAATTAGTTAATAATAATAAATAAATAAATAGATAATACAATAACAAAAAAATTTTTTTATTTTTTTAATTTTTTTTCTAAAAAAATAATTGATTTATTTAAGAAATTACTTTTTAGGTTTTTTCCTTTCCCCACCTTTTGGGGAAAGCGCCCTCAGTTGTTTATATATATATATATTTTTTTATTTTTATTATACAAATAAACAAATAACAAATACTAAAAATATAAAACACAAAAAATAATAAAAAAACAATAAAAAGTACAAACACAAAATATACAATAACAAGTACAAAACCACAAAATACACACAAAACAAACACAACAAAATGGACGGTTGGACGGTGGTGCAGCGTGGCAGGAGGCGCCAGCGCACCCGCCAACCCAGCTGGGACCAGGGGTACGGGAGGGTCCTACGGGGGGAAGGCCGTGCACCTTTCTTCCCCTCCTGGGGAAGAGCTTCAGTTCCCCAACCTAACCCAACCCTAACCCTAACCCTAACCCTAACCCTAACCCACTAACCCTAACCCTACCCTAACCCTAACCCTAACCCGCCATAACCCTAACCCTAACCCTAATTTGGCTCTAGTTACTAACCCTAACTAGTTATAACCCCCAACACTTTTTCGAAAACGGACACTTCAAAATAGGTACCAAATGACTCCAAATGCTCCGAAACGTGCTCCTAACCACTTTCTATCTGGTGGATTTTGGCCTCCGCACTTGGTCAAATTTTCCTTACGCTCGTATCCCATTCGTTCGCAATGGGAACGTCTAATCGTCTGTAACTCCGGAACCGAACGTCCTAGACGCTCGGGGGTGGCGTCCGTCAGACATAATTCGGGGGCTCTGAACGCGCTGGTCCTGTCCCGTGTCTCTACGACCTTCCGTTCCCGAGATATGACCTTGTCGTAACGGGTAAGGGACGTATCTCCCGAACGGAAGCTCCTACGGACTCGGGGTGGTACCGTTGGAAAGGGCGTACCCGAATTAGTGGGGGATAGAGCTTGTTCGTGTCTCTATCACCTTCCTATCAAAAGTTATTCAAGAATGTCTAATCCTCAAATGTCTAATCTGGGTAATCATCCCTATTCCTCCTAACCCTAACCCTAACCCTACCCCTAACCCTAACCCTAACCCTAACCCTAACCCCTAACCCTAACCCTAACCCTAACCCTAACCCTAACCCGGGAAGTGACGTATCTCCCGAACGGAAGCTCCTACGGACTCGGGGGTGGTACCGTTGGAAAGGGCGTACCCGAATTAGTGGGGATAGAGCTTTGTTTCGTGTCTCTATCACCTTCCTATCAAAAGTTATTCAAGAAGGTCTAATCCTCAAATGTCTAATCGTGGTAATCATCCCTATTCCTAACCCTAACCCTAACCCTAACCCTAAACCCTAACCCTAACCCTAACCCTAACCCTAACCCCTAACCCTAACCCAACCCTAACCCTAACCCTAACCCTAACCCTAACCCTTTTTTTTGATTTTAATAAGCACTTACTACCTCTTGCACGTTTTTTTTATAAAAAATTATTTGTAGCACTTATTATCTCATGCATGTTTTATTGGAAATAATAATTTATAGCACTTATTACCTCTTGCATGTTTCTTTTGAAAACAATCATTATAGCCCTTATTATGTTTTGTATGTATATATATAATTATGATTTTCTTATAGCACTTATTCATGAATTTTACCAACCCTCGTCCTATTTATAATTTCCTTCCAGGTTTTGTTTTTAATATTTATAACGATTCTCTTAAAATAAAATAAAATTTTTAAAAAAAAATATATTTAATTTTTTTTTTTTTTTTTTTTTTTTTTTTTTTTTTTTCCTCCTCTCCCCAAAACTGTCTTCTCCACTAGGAATCCGTACAATGAAGACTGGGACAGAACTTACCTTACTGCTCCTGAGACCCCCGTCCCAGTATATTTGTTTAATTTTTCTGACAGGTCTCTCTCTTCACTCTGCCTGGGTGCTCTGCTGGGGTTTGAACCCTGCTCTCCAGAGTGAAGGACAGCCTCTCTTCCATTACACTATCCTTCTGCAGTTCAGCTGGCCAGTGCACCTTAACCTAACCTGAACCTATAATCCTAACCCAACCCCAAACCCTAACCCTAACCCTAACCCTAACCCTAAACCCTAACCCTAACCCTAACCCTAACCCCTAACCCTAACCCTAACCCTAACCCTAAACCCTAACCCTAACCCTAACCCTAACCCTAACCCTAACCCTTAAAATCTTTATTAAAAACCAATTTGGAGTGGGATAAGAAAAATTCATCAAAAAACAAGTCACACGGGAATCATAATTCATCAAAAATATTAAAAAACATAATTAAAAATACTTACCTGAACCTAAAATACTTACCTGGAACCTAAATTAAAATAAGAATAATTAAAATACTTACCTGTAACCTAAATACTTACCTGGACCTGAAAAAGAGAAAAAAACAATTGGATTAAATAAAGTATAAGATAAAACCTATAAAATACAATAAATATATATTAAAAACTCATATAAATACTATTTAAAACCATTGGATAAACATTAAAGTTAATTGGAAGTCAAAAAAACTAAAAAAACACAAGAACAAATTCGAAACTAAAAAAGACGAACCTAAAAACAAAACTTACCAAAAAGCCAAAGTAGGCGGAGCTAAGGGAGAGTATATAAGGCCCAACACAGAGCAACTCTCTCATTTTATTTTCGTTCTTGGGGGGGATAAGATGTGTGCCTAAGCCTGAAGAAGACCAAAACAGGTCGAAACGTCGCGCGGCACACAATCTAAGGCCTTTTTGCGGGATTTACTTTATAGTTTTTTATTTTAATTATAATTTAATTTTAAAAATAAAATAAAAAAAACACAAATTATCTGGGGAAGGGGTCTGGGGACCCCTGGGAAGTGCGAGTGCCTCAGGGGACATCCCTTTACCGGGATATGCCCCTTGCTTTCCTCAAACCTAACCCTAACCCTAACCCCTAACCCCTAACCCTAACCCTAACCCTAACCCTAACCCCCATAACCCTACCCTAACCCCTAACCCTAACCTGTATTTCTAACCCTAACCTTTGTTTCTAACCCTAACCCTAACCCTTTCTAACCCTAACCTTAACCTAACCCTAACCCTAACCTGTATTTCTAACCCTAATCTTAACCTAACCCTAACCCTAACCCTAACCCTAACCCTAACCCTAACCCTAACCCTAACCTCTGTTTCTAACCCTAACCTGTGTCTCTAACCTTAATTTAATTAAAAATAGTTCTAAAATAAGTTATTAAAGGGTTAAAATAAAAAAATAAAAAAATAAATAGATAAATAAATAAATAAATAAATATATAAATATAGTTATAAATAAATAATTAAATTCTATTTGGTATAAAAGGGGTTAAAAATTAATAAATATATAAAACAGAGTTAATGGGAATTTCATTTAATTGACTATTATAGGGTTAAAAACAGGATCTGGTGAAAAAAGCGAACGGAATTAAAAAAGCGAACAAAACTAAAAACAGATTCGGTGAAAACAAAACTTTCTAAAAACGGAGGTTATAAAAGGGAGAACTCATCCACAGAGCTCATTTTCGCTCAGACTGTGGATGAGTTCACATCACTCTTTCCAGCCAGACTTAACAAGCCAGTTTTTTTCTTTTTTGTGTGCCTAACCTGAAGAAGGTCCTAAGGGACCGAAACGGTCGTTTGGCACACATTTTTTTTGCTAAAAATTTGGAAATAAATAAATAAATACATATATAAATTAGTTAATAAATAAATAAATAAATAAATAGATAAATACAATAACAAAAAAATTTTTTTATTTTTTTACTTTTTTTTCTAAAAAAATAATTGATTTTATTTAAGAAAATTACTTTTTAGGTTTTTTCCTTTCCCCACCTTTTGGGAAAGCGCCCTCAGTTGTTTATATATATATATATTTTTTTATTTTTATTATACAAATAAACAAATAACAAATACTAAAAATATAAAACACAAAAAAATAATAAAAAGAACAATAAAAAGTACAAAACACAAAATACACACAAAACAAACACAACAAATGGACGGTTGGACGGTGGTGCAGCGTGGCAGGAGGCGCCAGCGCACCCGCCAACCCAGCTGGGACCAGGGGTACGGGAGGTCCTACGGGGGGAAGGACCGTGCACCTTTCTTCCCCTCCTGGGGAAGAGCTTCAGTTCCCCAACCTAACCCAACCCTAACCCTAACCCTAACCCTAACCCACTAACCCTAACCCTAACCCTAACCCTAACCCTAACCCGCCATAACCCTAACCCTAACCCTAATTTGGCTCTAGTTACTAACCCTAACTAGTTATAACCCCAACACTTTTTCGAAAACGACACTTCAAATAGGTACCAAATGACTCCAAATGGTCCGAAAACGTGCTCCTAACCACTTTCTATCTGGTGGATTTTGGCCTCCGCACTTGGTCAAATTTTCCTTCGCCTCGTATCCCATTCGTTCGCAATGGGAACGTCTAATCGTCTGTAACTCCGGAACCGAACGTCCTAGACGCTCGGGGGTGGCGTCCGTCAGACATAATTCGGGGGCGCTGAACGCGCTGGTCCTGGTCCCGTGTCTCTTACGACCTTCCGTTCCCGAGATATGACCCTTGTCGTAACGGGAAGTGACGTATCTCCCGAACGGAAGCTCCTACGGACTCGGGGGTGGTACCGTTGGAAAGGGCGTACCCGAATAGTGGGGATAGAGATTGGTTTCGTGGTCTCTATCACCTTCCTATCAAAAGTTATTCAAGAATGTCTAATCCTCAAATGGTCTAATCGTGGTAATCATCCCTATTCCTAACCCTAACCCTAAACCCTAACCCTAACCCTAACCCCCTAACCCTAACCCTAACCTGTATTTCTAACCCCAACCTTTGTTTTCTAACCCCTAACCCTAACCCTTTCTAACCCTAACCTAACCTAAACCCTAACCCTAACCTGTATTTCTAACCCTAATCTTAACCTAACCCTAACCCTAACCCTTTGTTTCTAACCCTAACCCTAACCCTAACCCTAACCCTAACCTCTGTTTCTAACCCTAACCCTGTGTCTCTAACCTTAATTTAATTAAAAAATAGTTCTAAAATAAGTTATTAAAGGGTTAAAATAAAAAATAAAAAAAATAAATAGATAAATAAATAAATAAATAAATATATAAATATAGTTATAAATAAATAATAAATTCTATTTGGTATAAAAGGGGTTAAAAATTAATAAATATATAAAACAGAGTTAATGGGAATTTCATTTAATGGACTATTATAGGGTTTAAAAACAGGATCTGGTGAAAAAAGCGAACGGAATTAAAAAGGCGAACAAAACTAAAAACAGATTCGGTGAAAAACAAAACTTTCTAAAAACGGAGGTTATAAAAGGAGAACTCATCCACAGAGCTCATTTTCGCTCAGACTGTGGATGAGTTCACATCACTCTTTCCAGCCAGACTTAACAAGCCAGTTTTTTTTCTTTTTTGTGTGCCTAACCTGAAGAAGGTCCTAAGGGACCGAAACGTCGTTTGGCACACAATTTTTTTGCTAAAAATTTGGAAATAAATAAATAAATAAATATATAAATTAGTTAATAAATAAATAAATAAATAGATAAATACAACAACAAAACATTTTTTTATTTTTTTATTTTTTTTCTAAAAAAATAATTGATTTTATTTAAGAAAATTACTTTTTAGGTTTTTTCCTTTCCCCACCTTTTGGGAAAGCGCCCTCAGTTGTTTATATATATATATATTTTTTTATTTTTATTATACAAATAAACAAATAACAAATACTAAAAATATAAACACAAAAAAATAATAAAAAAACAATAAAAAGTACAAAACACAAAATATACAATAAAAAGTACAAAACACAAAATACACACAAAACAAACACAACAAAATGGACGGTTGGACGGTGGTGCAGCGTGGCAGGAGGCGCCAGCGCACCCGCCAACCCAGCTGGGACCAGGGGTACGGGAGGTCTACGGGGGGAAGGACCGTGCACCTTTCTTCCCCTCCTGGGAAGAGCTTCAGTTCCCCAACCTAACCCAACCCTAACCCTAACCCTAACCCTAACCCTAACCCACTAACCCTAACCCTAACCCTAACCCTAACCCTAACCCGCCATAACCCTAACCCTAACCCTAATTTGGCTCTAGTTTACTAACCCTAACTAGTTTATAACCCCAACACTTTTTCGAAAACGACACTTCAAAATCGGTACCAAATGACTCCAAATGGTCCGAAACGTGCTCCTAACCACTTCTATCTGGTGGATTTTGGCCTCCGCACTTGGTCAAATTTTCCTTACGCTCGTATCCCATTCGTTCGCAATGGAACGTCTAATCGTCTGTAACCCGGAACCGAACGTCCTAGACGCTCGGGGGTGGCGTCCGTCAGACATAATTCGGGGCGCTGAACGCGCTGGTCCTGGTCCCGTGTCTCTACGACCTTCCGTTCCCGAGATATGACCTTGTCGTAACGGGAAGTGACGTATCTCCCGAACGGAAGCTCCTTACGGACTCGGGGGTGGTACCGTTGGAAAGGGCGTACCCGAATTAGTGGGGATAGAGCTTGGTTTCGTGTCTCTATCACCGTCCTATCAAAAGTTATTCAAGAATGTCTAATCCTCAAATGTCTAATCGTGGTAATCATCCCTATTCCTAACCCTAACCCTAACCCTACCCCTAACCCTAAACCCTAACCCTAACCCTAACCCCTAACCCTAACCCTAACCCTAACCTAACCCTAACCCGGGAAGTGGACGTATCTCCCGAACGGAAGCTCCTACGGACTCGGGGGTGGTACCGTTGGAAAGGGCGTACCCGAATTAGTGGGGATAGAGCTTGGTTCGTGTCTCTATCACCTTCCTATCAAAAGTTATTCAAGAATGTCTAATCCTCAAATGTCTAATCGTGGTAATCATCCCTATTCCTAACCCTACCCTAACCCTAACCCTAACCCACAACCCTAACCCTAACCCTAACCCTAACCCTAACCCTAAACCCTAACCCTAACCCTAACCCTAACCTACCTAACCCTAACCCTAACCCTAACCCTACCCTAACCCTAAAACCCTAACCCTAACCCTAAACCCTAACCCCTAACCTAACCCTAACCACCCCTAAACCCTAACCCTAACCCTAACCCTAACCCTAACCCTAACCCTAACCCTAACTAACCCTAACCCTAACCCTAACCTAACCCAACCTAACCCTAACCCCTAACCTACCCTAACCCTAAAACTAACCTAACCCTAACCCTAACTACCTAACCTTTTTTTTTTTTTTTTTTTCCCTCTTTATGTTGATATATTCTTTTTACTCATAAGCAATTATTGTCAGTCAGACCCCAGATATAGCTCAAACCTAAGAACATGACTTACACCCAACAGACCTGGGTTCGATTCCCTGGACGGGCACCACTCCCACCATATCATAGGAGGTTTGTTTGTTTTAAACTTTCTTATTAAGCCTTTAGAAATTTTTTTTTTTTTTTTTTTTTTTTTTTTTTTTTTTTTTTTTTTTTTTTCCTTTTTATGTTGCATATATTTTTTTTAATTAATAAGCACTTATGTAAGTCAGACCCAGATATAGCTCACAACCTAAGAAACATGACTTACCACCCAACAGACCCGGGTTCGATTCCCTGGACGGACAACACTCCTATCACATCATTTTTTTATATTATATTTATATTATTAACCCTCTTGGTATGTTGGTTTCTTCTTATTATTGGTTTATATGTTGCATGTTTTTTTTTGATTTTAATAAGCACTTACTACCTCTTGCACGTTTTTTTATAAAAAATTATTTGTAGCACTTATTATCTCATGCATGTTTTATTGGAAATAATATTTATAGCACTTATTACCTCTTGCATGTTTCTTTGAAAACAATCATTATAGCCCTTATTATGTTTTGTATGTATATATATAATTATTGATTTTCTTATAGCACTTATCATGAATTTTACCAACCCTCGTCCTATTTATAATTTCCTTCCAGGTTTTGTTTTAATATTTATAACGATTCTCTTAAAATAAAATAAAATTTTTAAAAAAAATATATATTTAATTTTTTTTTTTTTTTTTTTTTTTTTTTTTTTTTTTTCCCTCCTCTCCCCAAAACTGTCTTCTCCACTAGGAATCCGTACAATGAAGACTGGGACAGAACTTACCTTACTGCTCCTGAGACCCCCGTCCCAGTATATTTGTTTAATTTTTCTTGGACAGGTCTCTCTCTTCACTCTGCCTGGGGTGCTCTGCTTGGGGTTTGAACCCTGCCCTCCAGAGTGAAGGACAGCCTCTCTTTCCATTACACTATCCTTCTGCAGTTCAGCTGGCCAGTGCACCTTAACCTAACCTGAACCTATAATCCTAACCCAACCCAACCTAACCCTAACCCTAACCCTAACCCTAAACCCTAACCCTAACCCTAACCCTAACCCCTAACCCTAACCCTAACCCTAAACCCTAACCCTAACCCTAACCCTACCCTAACCCTAACCCTTAAAATCTTTATTAAAAACCAATTTGGAGTGGGATAAGAAAAATTCATCAAAAAACAAGTCACACGGGAATCATAATTCATCAAAAATATTAAAAAACATAATTAAAATACTTACCTGAACCTAAAATACTTACCTGGAACCTAAATTAAAAATAAGAATAATTAAAATACTTACCTGTAACCTAAATACTTACCTGGACCTGAAAAAGAGAAAAAACAATTGGATTAAATAAAGTATAAGATAAAACCTATAAAATACAATAAATATATATTAAAAACTCATATAAATACTATTAAAAACCATTGGATAAACATTAAAGTCAATTGGAAGTCAAAAAACTAAAAAAACACAAGAACAAATTGGAAACTCAAAAAGACGAACAGAAAAGACGAAAAACAAAACTTACCAAAGCCAAAGTGGGCGGAGCCAAGGAGAGTATATAAGGCTGAAACTCAGCAGCTCTCTCATTTTTGTTTCGTTTTCTGGGGGGGAAAGATGTGTGCCTGAGCCTGAAGAAGAGCAAGTCGGCTCGAAACGTTGCGCGGCACACCATCTAAGGCCTTTTTTGTGGGTTTTACTTTATAGTTTTTTATTTTAATTATAATTTAATTTAAAATATAAAATAAAAAAAACACAAATTATCTGGGAGGGGGTCTGGGGACCCCTGGGAAGTGCGAGTGCCTCAGGGGACATCCCTTCGGGGATATGCCCCTTGCTTTCCTCAAACCTAACCCTAACCCTAACCCCTAACCCCTAACCCTAACCCTAACCCTAACCCTAACCCCCTAACCCTAACCCTAACCCTAACCCTAACCTGTATTTCTAACCCTAACCTTTGTTTCTAACCCTAACCCTAACCCTTTCTAACCCTAACCTTAACCTAACCCTAACCCTAACCTGTATTTCTAACCCTAATCTTAACCTAACCCTAACCCTAACCTTTGTTTCTAACCCTAACCCTAACCTCTGTTTCTAACCCTAACCTGTGTCTCTAACCTTAATTTAATTAAAAAATAGTTCTAAAATAAGTTATTAAAGGGTTAAAATAAAAAAATAAAAAAATAAATAGATAAATAAATAAATAAATAAATATATAAATATAGTTATAAATAAATAATTAAATTCTATTTGGTATAAAAGGGGTTAAAAATTAATAAATATATAAAACAGAGTTAATGGGAATTTCATTTAATGGACTATTATAGGGTTAAAAACAGGATCTGGTGAAAAAAGCGAACGGAATTAAAAAGGCGAACAAAACTAAAAACAGATTCGGTGAAAACAAAACTTTCTAAAAACGGAGGTTATAAAAGGGAGAACTCATCCACAGAGCTCATTTTCGCTCAGACTGTGGATGAGTTCACATCACTCTTTCCAGCCAGACTTAACAAGCCAGTTTTTTTCTTTTTTGTGTGCCTAACCTGAAGAAGGTCCTAAGGGACCGAAACGTCGTTTGGCACACATTTTTTTTGCTAAAAATTTGGAAATAAATAAATAAATACATATATAAATTAGTTAATAAATAAATAAATAAATAAATAGATAAATACAATAACAAAAAAATTTTTTTATTTTTTTAATTTTTTTTCTAAAAAATAATTGATTTTATTTAAGAAAATTACTTTTTAGGTTTTTTCCTTTCCCCACCTTTTGGGAAAGCGCCCTCAGTTGTTTATATATATATATATTTTTTTATTTTTATTATACAAATAAACAAATAACAAATACTAAAAATATAAAACACAAAAAAATAATAAAAAAACAATAAAAAGTACAAAACACAAAATATACAATAAAAAGTACAAAACACAAAATACACACAACAAACACAACAAAATGGACGGTTGGACGGTGGTGCAGCGTGGCAGGAGGCGCCAGCGCACCCGCCAACCCAGCTGGGACCAGGGGTACGGGAGGTCCTACGGGGGGAAGGACCGTGCACCTTTCTTCCCCTCCTGGGGAAGAGCTTCAGTTCCCCAACCTAACCCCTAACCCTAACCCTAACCCTAAAATTAAATACAATTTGGCTAACCCTAACCCTAACCCTAACCCTAACCCTAACCCTAATCCCATAACCCTAACCCTAACCCTAATTTGCTCTAGTTACTAACCCTAACTAGTTATAACCCCAACACTTTTTCCAAAACGACACTTCAAAATAGGTACCAAATGACTCCAAATGGTCCGAAACGTGCTCCTAACCACTTTCTATCTGGTGGATTTTGGCCTCCGCACTTGGTCAAATTTTCCTTACGCTCGTATCCCATTCGTTCGCAATGGGAACGTCTAATCGTCTGTAACTCCGGAACCGAACGTCCTAGACGCTCGGGGGTGGCGTCCGTCAGACATAATTCGGGGGCGCTGAACGCGCTGGTCCTGGTCCCGTGTCTCTACGACCTTCCGTTCCCGAGATATGACCTTGTCGTAACGGGAAGTGACGTATCTCCCGAACGGAAGCTCCTACGGACTCGGGGGTGGTACCGTTGGAAAGGGCGTACCCGAATTAGTGGGGATAGAGCTTGGTTTCGTGTCTCTATCACCTTCCTATCAAAAGTTATTCAAGAATGTCTAATCCTCAAATGTCTAATCGTGGTAATCATCCCTATTCCTAACCTAACCCTACCTAACCCTAACCCCTAACCCTACCCTAACCCTAACCCTAACCCTAAACCCTAACCCTAACCCTAACCCTAACCCTAACCCTAACCCTAACCCTAGCTAACCCTAACCCTAACCCTAACCCTAACCCTAACCCTAACCCTAACCCCTAACCCTAACCCTATGAAAGGGTTAAAATAAAAAAATAAAAAAATAAATAGATAAATAAATAAATAAATAAATATATAAATATAGTTATAAATAAATAATTAAATTCTATTTGTATAAAAGGGGTTAAAAATTAATAAATATATAAAACAGAGTTAATGGGAATTTCATTTAATGGACTATTATAGGGTTAAAAACAGGATCTGGTGAAAAAAGCGAACGGAATTAAAAAGGGCGAACAAACTAAAAACAGATTCGGTGAAAACAAAACTTTCTAAAAACGGAGGTTATAAAAGGGAGAACTCATCCACAGAGCTCATTTTCGCTCAGACTGTGGATGAGTTCACATCACTCTTTCCAGCCAGACTTAACAAGCCAGTTTTTTTCTTTTTTGTGTGCCTAACCTGAAGAAGGTCCTAAGGGACCGAAACGTCGTTTGGCACACATTTTTTTTGCTAAAAATTTGGAAATAAATAAATAAATACATATATAAATTAGTTAATAAATAAATAAATAAATAAATAGATAAATACAATAACAAAAAAATTTTTTTATTTTTTTAATTTTTTTTCTAAAAAAATAATTGATTTTATTTAAGAAAATTACTTTTTAGGTTTTTTCCTTTCCCCACCTTTTGGGAAAGCGCCCTCAGTTGTTTATATATATATATATATTTTTATTTTTATTATACAAATAAACAAATAACAAATACTAAAAATATAAAACACAAAAAAATAATAAAAAAACAATAAAAAGTACAAAACACAAAATATACAATAAAAGTACAAAACACAAAATACACACAAACAAACACAACAAAATGGACGGTTGGACGGTGGTGCAGCGTGGCAGGAGGCGCCAGCGCACCCGCCAACCCAGCTGGGACCAGGGGTACGGGAGGTCCTACGGGGGGAAGGACCGTGCACCTTTCTTCCCCTCCTGGGGAAGAGCTTCAGTTCCCCAACCTAACCCAACCCTAACCCTAACCCTAACCCTACCCACTAACCCTAACCCTAACCCTAACCCTAACCCTAACCCGCCATAACCCTAACCCTAACCCTAATTTGGCTCTAGTTACTAACCCTAACTAGTTATAACCCCAACACTTTTTCGAAAACGACACTTCAAAATAGGTACCAAATGACTCCAAATGGTCCGAAACGTGCTCCTAACCACTTTCTATCTGGTGGATTTTGGCCTCCGCACTTGGTCAAATTTTCCTTACGCTCGTATCCCATTCGTTCGCAATGGGAACGTCTAATCGTCTGTAACTCCGGAACCGAACGTCCTAGACGCTCGGGGGTGGCGTCCGTCAGACATAATTCGGGGGCGCTGAACGCGCTGGTCCTGGTCCCGTGTCTCTACGACCTTCCGTTCCCGAGATATGACCTTGTCGTAACGGGAAGTGACGTATCTCCCGAACGGAAGCTCCTACGGACTCGGGGGTGGTACCGTTGGAAAGGGCGTACCCGAATTAGTGGGGATAGAGCTTGGTTTCGTGTCTCTATCACCTTCCTATCAAAAGTTATTCAAGAATGTCTAATCCTCAAATGTCTAATCGTGGTAATCATCCCTATTCCTAACCCTAACCCTAACCCTAACCCTAACCCTAACCCCCTAACCCTAACCCTAACCTGTATTTCTAACCCTAACCTTTGTTTCTAACCCTAACCCTAACCCTTTCTAACCCTAACCTTAACCTAACCCTAACCCTAACCTGTATTTCTAACCCTAATCTTAACCTAACCCTAACCCTAACCTTTGTTTCTAACCCTAACCCTAACCTGTGTTTCTAACCCTAACCCTAACCTCTGTTTCTAACCCTAACCTGTGTCTCTAACCTTAATTTAATTAAAAAATAGTTCTAAAATAAGTTATTAAAGGGTTAAAATAAAAAATAAAAAAATAAATAGATAAATAAATAAATAAATAAATATATAAATATAGTTATAAATAAATAATTAAATTCTATTTGGTATAAAAGGGGTTAAAAATTAATAAATATATAAAACAGAGTTAATGGGAATTTCATTTAATGGACTATTATAGGGTTAAAAACAGGATCTGGTGAAAAAAGCGAACGGAATTAAAAAGGCGAACAAAACTAAAAACAGATTCGGTGAAAACAAAACTTTCTAAAAACGGAGGTTATAAAAGGGAGAACTCATCCACAGAGCTCATTTTCGCTCAGACTGTGGATGAGTTCACATCACTCTTTCCAGCCAGACTTAACAAGCCAGTTTTTTTCTTTTTTGTGTGCCTAACCTGAAGAAGGTCCTAAGGGACCGAAACGTCGTTTGGCACACATTTTTTTTGCTAAAAATTTGGAAATAAATAAATAAATACATATATAAATTAGTTAATAAATAAATAAATAAATAAATAGATAAATACAATAACAAAAAAATTTTTTTTATTTTTTTAATTTTTTTTCTAAAAAAATAATTGATTTTATTTAAGAAAATTACTTTTTAGGTTTTTTCCTTTCCCCACCTTTTGGGAAAGCGCCCTCAGTTGTTTATATATATATATATTTTTTTATTTTTATTATACAAATAAACAAATAACAAATACTAAAAATATAAAACACAAAAAAATAATAAAAAAACAATAAAAAGTACAAAACACAAAATATACAATAAAAAGTACAAAACACAAAATACACACAAAACAAACACAACAAAATGGACGGTTGGACGGTGGTGCAGCGTGGCAGGAGGCGCCCAGCGCACCCGCCAACCCAGCTGGGACCAGGGGTACGGGAGGTCCTACGGGGGGAAGGACCGTGCACCTTTCTCCCCTCCTGGGGAAGAGCTTCAGTTCCCCAACCTAACCCAACCCTAACCCTAACCCTAACCCTAACCCTAACCCACTAACCCTAACCCTAACCCTAACCCTAACCCTAACCCTAACCCTAACCCTAACCCTAAATTGGCTCTAGTTACTAACCCTAACTAGTTATAACCCCAACACTTTTTCGAAAACGACACTTCAAAATAGGTACCAAATGACTCCAAATGGTCCGAAACGTGCTCCTAACCACTTTCTACCTGGTGGATTTTGGCCTCCGCACTTGGTCAAATTTTCCTTACGCTCGTATCCCATTCGTTCGCAATGGGAACGTCTAATCGTCTGTAACTCCGGAACCGAACGTCCTAGACGCTCGGGGGTGGCGTCCGTCAGACATAATTCGGGGGCGCTGAACGCGCTGGTCCTGGTCCCGTGTCTCTACGACCTTCCGTTCCCGAGATATGACCTTGTCGTAACGGGAAGTGACGTATCTCCCGAACGGAAGCTCCTACGGACTCGGGGGTGGTACCGTTGGAAAGGGCGTACCCGAATTAGTGGGGATAGAGCTTGGTTTCGTGTCTCTATCACCTTCCTATCAAAAGTTATTCAAGAATGTCTAATCCTCAAATGTCTAATCGTGGTAATCATCCCTATTCCTAACCCTAACCCTAACCCTACCCCTAACCCTAACCCTAACCCTAACCCTAACCCCTAACCCTAACCCTAACCCTAACCCTAACCCTAACCCGGGAAGTGACGTATCTCCCGAACGGAAGCTCCTACGGACTCGGGGGTGGTACCGTTGGAAAGGGCGTACCCGAATTAGTGGGGATAGAGCTTGGTTTCGTGTCTCTATCACCTTCCTATCAAAAGTTATTCAAGAATGTCTAATCCTCAAATGTCTAATCGTGGTAATCATCCCTATTCCTAACCCTAACCCTAACCCTAACCCTAACCCTAACCCTAACCCTAACCCTAACCCTAACCCCTAACCCTAACCCTAACCCTAACCCTAACCCTAACCCTAACCCTTTTTTTTGATTTTAATAAGCACTTACTACCTCTTGCACGTTTTTTTTATAAAAAATTATTTGTAGCACTTATTATCTCATGCATGTTTTATTGGAAATAATAATTTATAGCACTTATTACCTCTTGCATGTTTCTTTTGAAAACAATCATTATAGCCCTTATTATGTTTTGTATGTATATATATAATTATTGATTTTCTTATAGCACTTATTCATGAATTTTACCAACCCTCGTCCTATTTATAATTCCTTCCAGGTTTTGTTTTAATATTTATAACGATTCTCTTAAAATAAAATAAAATTTTAAAAAAAATATATATTTAATTTTTTTTTTTTTTTTTTTTTTTTTTTTTTTTTTTTTTTTTCCCTCCTCTCCCCAAAACTGTCTTCTCCACTAGGAATCCGTACAATGAAGACTGGGACAGAACTTACCTTACTGCTCCTGAGACCCCCGTCCCAGTATATTTGTTTAATTTTTCTTGACAGGTCTCTCTCTTCACTCTGCCTGGGTGCTCTGCTTGGGGTTTGAACCCTGCTCTCCAGAGTGAAGGACAGCCTCTCTTTCCATTACACTATCCTTCTGCAGTTCAGCTGGCCAGTGCACCTTAACCTAACCTGAACCTATAATCCTAACCCAACCCCAACCCTAACCCTAACCCTAACCCTAACCCTAAACCCTAACCCTAACCCTAACCCTAACCCCTAACCCTAACCCTAACCCTAACCCTAAACCCTAACCCTAACCCTAACCCTAACCCTAACCCTAACCCTTAAAATCTTTATTAAAAACCAATTTGGAGTGGGATAAGAAAAATTCATCAAAAAACAAGTCACACGGGAATCATAATTCATCAAAAATATTAAAAAACATAATTAAAATACTTACCTGAACCTAAAATACTTACCTGGAACCTAAATTAAAAATAAGAATAATTAAAATACTTACCTGTAACCTAAATACTTACCTGACCTGAAAAAGAGAAAAAACAATTGGATTAAATAAAGTATAAGATAAAACCTATAAAATACAATAAATATATATTAAAAACTCATATAAATACTATTTAAAACCATTGGATAAACATTAAAGTTAATTGGAAGTCAAAAAACTAAAAAAACACAAGAACAATTGGAAACTCAAAAAGACGAACAGAAAAGACGAAAAACAAAACTTACCAAAGCCAAAGTGGGCGGAGCCAAGGAGAGTATATAAGGCTGAAACTCAGCAGCTCTCTCATTTTTGTTTCGTTTTCTGGGGGGGAAAGATGTGTGCCTGAGCCTGAAGAAGAGCAAGTCGGCTCGAAACGTTGCGCGGCACACCATCTAAGGCCTTTTTTGTGGGTTTTACTTTATAGTTTTTTATTTTAATTATAATTTAATTTTAAAAATAAAATAAAAAAAACACAAATTATCTGGGGAAGGGGTCTGGGGACCCCTGGGAAGTGCGAGTGCCTCAGGGGACATCCCTTCGGGGATATGCCCCTTGCTTTCCTCAAACCTAACCCTAACCCATAACCCTAACCCCTAACCCTAACCCTAACCCTAACCCTAACCCTAACCCTAACCCTAACCCTAACCCTAACCTGTATTTCTAACCCTAACCTTTGTTTCTAACCCTAACCCTAACCCTTTCTAACCCTAACCTTAACCTAACCCTAACCCTAACCTGTATTTCTAACCCTAATCTTAACCTAACCCTAACCCTAACCTTTGTTTCTAACCCTAACCCTAACCTGTGTTTCTAACCCTAACCCTAACCTCTGTTTCTAACCCTAACCTGTGTCTCTAACCTTAATTTAATTAAAAAATAGTTCTAAAATAAGTTATTAAAGGGTTAAAATAAAAAAATAAAAAAATAAATAGATAAATAAATAAATAAATAAGATATAAATATAGTTATAAATAAATAATTAAATTCTATTTGGTATAAAAGGGGTTAAAAATTAATAAATATATAAAACAGAGTTAATGGGAATTTCATTTAATGGACTATTATAGGGTTAAAAACAGGATCTGGTGAAAAAGCGAACGGAATTAAAAAGGCGAACAAAACTAAAAACAGATTCGGTGAAAACAAAACTTTCTAAAAACGGAGGTTATAAAAGGGAGAACTCATCCACAGAGCTCATTTTCGCTCAGACTGTGGATGAGTTCACATCACTCTTTCCAGCCAGACTTAACAAGCCAGTTTTTTTCTTTTTTGTGTGCCTAACCTGAAGAAGGTCCTAAGGGACCGAAACGTCGTTTGGCACACATTTTTTTGTTAAAAATTCGGAAATAAATAAATAATACATATATAAATTAGTTAATAAATAAATAAATAAATAAATAGATAAATACAATAACAAAAAATTTTTTTATTTTTTTAATTTTTTTTCTAAAAAAATAATTGATTTTATTTAAGAAAATTACTTTTTAGGTTTTTTCCTTTCCCCACCTTTTGGGAAAGCGCCCTCAGTTGTTTATATATATATATATTTTTTATTTTTATTATACAAATAAACAAATAACAAATACTAAAAATATAAAACACAAAAAAATAATTAAAAAGAACAATAAAAAGTACAAAACACAAAATACACACAAAACAAACACAACAAAATGGACGGTTGGACGGTGGTGCAGCGTGGCAGGAGGCGCCAGCGCACCCGCCAACCCAGCTGGGACCAGGGGTACGGGAGGTCCTACGGGGGGAAGGACCGTGCACCTTTCTTCCCCTCCTGGGGAAGAGCTTCAGTTCCCCAACCTAACCCAACCCTAACCCTAACCCTAACCCTAACCCACTAACCCTAACCCTAACCCTAACCCTAACCCTAACCCGCCATAACCCTAACCCTAACCCTAATTTGGCTCTAGTTACTAACCCTAACTAGTTATAACCCCAACACTTTTTCGAAAAACGACACTTCAAAATAGGTACCAAATGACTCCAAATGGTCCGAAACGTGCTCCTAACCACTTTCTATCTGGTGGATTTTGGCCTCCGCACTTTGTCAAATTTTCCTTACGCTCGTATCCCATTCGTTCGCAATGGGAACGTCTAATCGTCTGTAACTCCGGAACCGAACGTCCTAGACGCTCGGGGGTGGCGTCCGTCAGACATAATTCGGGGGCGCTGAACGCGCTGGTCCTGGTCCCGTGTCTCTACGACCTTCCGTTCCCGAGATATGACCTTGTCGTAACGGGAAGTGACGTATCTCCCGAACGGAAGCTCCTACGGACTCGGGGGTGGTACCGTTGGAAAGGGCGTACCCGAATTAGTGGGGATAGAGCTTGGTTTCGTGTCTCTATCACCTTCCTATCAAAAGTTATTCAAGAATGTCTAATCCTCAAATGTCTAATCGTGGTAATCATCCCTATTCCTAACCCTAACCCTAACCCTAACCCTAACCCTAACCCCCTAACCCTAACCCTAACCTGTATTTCTAACCCTAACCTTTGTTTCTAACCCTAACCCTAACCCTTTCTAACCCTAACCTTACCCTAACCCTAACCCTAACCTGTATTTCTAACCCTAATCTTAACCTAACCCTAACCCTAACCTTTGTTTCTAACCCTAACCCTAACCTGTGTTTCTAACCCTAACCCTAACCTCTGTTTCTAACCCTAACCTGTGTCTCTAACCTTAATTTAATTAAAAATAGTTCTAAAATAAGTTATTAAAGGGTTAAAATAAAAAAATAAAAAAAATAAATAGATAAATAATAAATAAATAAATATATAAATATAGTTATAAATAAATAATTAAATTCTATTTGGTATAAAAGGGGTTAAAAATTAATAAATATATAAAACAGAGTTAATGGGAATTCATTTAATGGACTATTATAGGGTTAAAAACAGGATCTGGTGAAAAAAGCGAACGGAATTAAAAGGCGAACAAAACTAAAAACAGATTCGGTGAAAACAAAACTTTCTAAAACGGAGGTTATAAAAGGGAGAACTCATCCACAGAGCTCATTTTCGCTCAGACTGTGGATGAGTTCACATCACTCTTTCCAGCCAGACTTAACAAGCCAGTTTTTTTCTTTTTTGTGTGCCTAACCTGAAGAAGGTCCTAAGGGACCGAAACGTCGTTTGGCACACATTTTTTTTGCTAAAAATTTGGAAATAAATAAATAAATACATATATAAATTAGTTAATAAATAAATAAATAAATAAATAGATAAATACAATAACAAAAAAATTTTTTATTTTTTAATTTTTTTTCTAAAAAATAATTGATTTTATTTAAGAAAATTACTTTTTAGGTTTTTTCCTTTCCCCACCTTTTGGGAAAGCGCCCTCAGTTGTTATATATATATATATTTTTTTATTTTTATTATACAAATAAACAAATAACAAATACTAAAAATATAAAACACAAAAAAATAATAAAAAAACAATAAAAAGTACAAAACACAAAATATACAATAAAAAGTACAAAACACAAAATACACACAAAACAAACACAACAAAATGGACGGTTGGACGGTGGTGCAGCGTGGCAGGAGGCGCCAGCGCACCCGCCAACCCAGCTGGGGACCAGGGGTACGGGAGGTCCTACGGGGGGAAGGACCGTGCACCTTTCTTCCCCTCCTGGGGAAGAGCTTCAGTTCCCCAACCTAACCCAACCCTAACCCTAACCCTAACCCTAACCCTAACCCACTAACCCTAACCCTAACCCTAACCCTAACCCTAACCCGCCATAACCCTAACCCTAACCCTAATTTGGCTCTAGTTACTAACCCCTAACTAGTTATAACCCCAACACTTTTTCCAAAACGACACTTCAAAATAGGTACCAAATGACTCCAAATGGTCCGAAACGTGCTCCTAACCACTTTCTATCTGGTGGATTTTGGCCTCCGCACTTGGTCAAATTTTCCTTACGCTCGTATCCCATTCGTTCGCAATGGGAACGTCTAATCGTCTGTAACTCCGGAACCGAACGTCCTAGACGCTCGGGGGTGGCGTCCGTCAGACATAATTCGGGGGCGCTGAACGCGCTGGTCCTGGTCCCGTGTCTCTACGACCTTCCGTTCCCGAGATATGACCTTGTCGTAACGGGAAGTGACGTATCTCCCGAACGGAAAGCTCCTACGGACTCGGGGGTGGTACCGTTGGAAAGGGCGTACCCGAATTAGTGGGGATAGAGCTTGGTTTCGTGTCTCTATCACCTTCCTATCAAAAGTTATTCAAGAATGTCTAATCCTCAAATGTCTAATCGTGGTAATCATCCCTATTCCTAACCCTAACCCTAACCCTACACCCCTAACCCTAACCCTAACCCTAACCCTAACCCCTAACCCTAACCCTAACCCTAACCCTAACCCTAACCCGGGAAGTGACGTATCTCCCGAACGGAAGCTCCTACGGACTCGGGGGTGGTACCGTTGGAAAGGGCGTACCCGAATTAGTGGGGATAGAGCTTGGTTTCGTGTCTCTATCACCTTCCTATCAAAAGTTATTCAAGAATGTCTAATCCTCAAATGTCTAATCGTGGTAATCATCCCTATTCCTAACCCTAACCCTAACCCTAACCCTAACCCACTAACCCTAACCCTACCCTAACCCTAACCCTAACCCTAACCCTAAACCCTAACCCTAACCCTAACCCTAACCCTAACCTAACCCCTAACCCTAACCCTAACCCTAACCCTAAACCCTAACCCTAACCCTAACCCTAACCCCTAACCCTAACCCTAACCCTAACCCTAACCCTAACCCCCTAACCCTAACCCCTAACCCTAACCCTAACCCCTAACCCTAACCCTAACCCTAACCCTAACCCTAACCCCTAACCCTAACCCTAACCCTAACCCTAACCCTAAACCCTAACCCTAACCCTAACCCTAACCCTAAACCTAACCTTTTTTTTTTTTTTTTTTTTTTCCCTCTTTATGTTGCATATATTCTTTTTACTCAATAAGCACTTATTGTAAGGTCAGACCCAGATATAGCTCACAACCTAAGAACATGACTTACCACCCAACAGACCTGGGTTCGATTCCCTGGACGGGCAACACTCCCACATATCATAGGAGGTTTGTTTGTTTTAAACTTTCTTATTAAGCCTTTAGATTTTTTTTTTTTTTTTTTTTTTTTTTTTTTTTTTTTTTTTTTTTTTTTTTTTTTTTTTTTCCTTTTTATGTTGCATATATTCTTTTTATTTAATAAGCACTTATTGTAAGTCAGACCCAGATATAGCTCACAACCTAAGAACATGACTTACCACCCAACAGACCCGGGTTCGATTCCCTGGACGGACAACACTCCTATCACATCATTTTTTTATATTATATTTATATTATTAACCCTCTTGGGTATGTTGGTTTCTTCTTATTATTGGTTTTATATGTTGCATGTTTTTTTTGATTTAATAAGCACTTACTACCTCTTGCACGTTTTTTTTATAAAAAATTATTTGTAGCACTTATTATCTCATGCATGTTTTAATTGGAAATAATAATTTATAGCACTTATTACCTCTTGCATGTTTCTTTTGAAAACAATCATTATAGCCCTTATTATGTCTTTGTATGTATATATTAATTATTTGATTTTCTTATAGCACTTATTCATGAATTGTTACCAACCCTCGTCCTATTTATAATTTCCTTCCAGGTTTTGTTTATATTTATAACGATTCTCTTAAAATAAAATAAATTTTTAAAACAAAAGATATATTAATTTTTTTTTTTTTTTTTTTTTTTTTTTTTTTTTTTCCCTCCTCTCCCCAAAACTGTCTTCTCCACTAGGAATCCGTACAATGAAGACTGGGGAACAGAACTTAACCTTACTGCTCCTGAGACCCCCGGTCCCAGTATATTTGTTTAATTTTTCTTGAACGGTCTCTCTCTTCACTCTGCCTGGGTGCTCTGCTTGGGTTGAACCCTGCTCTCCAGAGTGAAGGACAGCCTCTCTTTCATACACTATCCTTCTGCAGTTCAGCTGGCCAGTGCACCTTAACCTAACCTGAACCTATAATCCTAACCCAACCCAACCCTAACCCTAACCCTACCCTAACCCTAAACCCTAACCCTAACCCTAACCCTAACCCCTAACCCTAACCCTAACCCTAAACCCTAACCCTAACCCTAACCCTAACCCTAACCCTAACCCTTAAAATCTTTATTAAAAACCAATTTGGAGTGGGATAAGAAAAATTCATCAAAAAACAAGTCACACGGGAATCATAATTCATCAAAAATATTAAAAACATAATTAAAAATACTTACCTGAACCTAAAATACTTACCTGGAACCTAAATTAAAAATAAGAATAATTAAAATACTTACCTGTAACCTAAATACTTACCTGGACCTGAAAAAGAGAAAAAACAATTGGATTAATAAAGTATAAGATAAAACCTATAAAATACAATAAATATATATTAAAAACTCATATAAATACTATTTAAAACCATTGGATAAACATTAAAGTCAATTGGAAGTCAAAAAACTAAAAAAACACAAGAACAAATTGGAAACTCAAAAAGACGAACAGAAAAGACGAAAAACAAAACTTACCAAAGCCAAAGTGGGCGGAGTCAAGGAGAGTATATAAGGCTGAAACTCAGCAGCTCTCTCATTTTGTTCGTTTTCTGGGGGGGAAAGATGTGTGCCTGAGCCTGAAGAAGAGCAAGTCGGCTCGAAACGTTGCGCGGCACACCATCTAAGGCCTTTTTTGTGGGTTTTTACTTTATAGTTTTTTATTTTAATTATAATTTAATTTAAAATATAAAATAAAAAAACACAAATTATCTGGGGAGGGGGTCCGGGGACCCCTGGGAAGTGCGAGTGCCTCAGGGGACATCCCTTCGGGGATATGCCCCTTGCTTTCCTCAAACCTAACCCTAACCCTAACCCTAACCCTAACCCTAACCCTAACCCTAACCCCCTAACCCTAACCCTAACCCTAACCCTAACCTGTATTTCTAACCCTAACCTTTGTTTCTAACCCTAACCCTAACCCTTTCTAACCCTAACCTTAACCTAACCCTAACCCTAACCTGTATTTCTAACCCTAATCTTAACCTAACCCTAACCCTAACCTTTGTTTCTAACCCTAACCCTAACCTGTGTTTCTAACCCTAACCCTAACCTCTGTTTCTAACCCTAACCTGTGTCTCTAACCTTAATTTAATTAAAAAATAGTTCTAAAATAAGTTATTAAAGGGTTAAAATAAAAAAATAAAAAATAAATAGATAAATAAATAAATAAATAAATATATAAATATAGTTATAAATAAATAATTAAATTCTATTTGGTATAAAAGGGGTTAAAAATTAATAAATATATAAAACAGAGTTAATGGGAATTTCATTTAATGGACTATTATAGGGTTAAAAACAGGATCTGGTGAAAAAAGCGAACGGAATTAAAAAGGCGAACAAAACTAAAAACAGATTCGGTGAAAACAAAACTTTCTAAAAACGGAGGTTATAAAAGGGAGAACTCATCCACAGAGCTCATTTTCGCTCAGACTGTGGATGAGTTCACATCACTCTTTCCAGCCAGACTTAACAAGCCAGTTTTTTTCTTTTTTGTGTGCCTAACCTGAAGAAGGTCCTAAGGGACCGAAACGTCGTTTGGCACACATTTTTTTTGCTAAAATTTGGAAATAAATAAATAAATACATATATAAATTAGTTAATAAATAAATAAATAAATAAATAGATAAATACAATAACAAAAAAATTTTTTTATTTTTTTAATTTTTTTTTCTAAAAAAATAATTGATTTTATTTAAGGAAAATTACTTTTTAGGTTTTTTCCTTTCCCCACCTTTTGGGAAAGCGCCCTCAGTTGTTTATATATATATATATTTTTTTATTTTTATTATACAAATAAACAATAACAAATACTAAAAATATAAACACAAAAAAATAATAAAAAAACAATAAAAAGTACAAAACACAAAATATACAATAAAAAGTACAAAACACAAAATACACACAAAACAAACACAACAAAATGGACGGTTGGACGGTGGTGCAGCGTGGCAGGAGGCGCCAGCGCACCCGCAACCCAGCTGGGACCAGGGGTACGGGAGGTCCTACGGGGGAAGGACCGTGCACCTTTCTTCCCCTCCTGGGGAAGAGCTTCAGTTCCCCAACCTAACCCAACCCTAACCCTAACCCTAACCCTAACCCACTAACCCTAACCCTAACCCTAACCCTAACCCTAACCCGCCATAACCCTAACCCTAACCCTAATTTGGCTCTAGTTACTAACCCTAACTAGTTATAACCCCAACACTTTTCGAAAACGACACTTCAAAATAGGTACCAAATGACTCCAAATGGTCCGAAACGTGCTCCTAACCACTTTCTATCTGGTGGATTTTGGCCTCCGCACTTGGTCAAATTTTCCTTACGCTCGTATCCCATTCGTTCGCAATGGGAACGTCTAATCGTCTGTAACTCCGGAACCGAACGTCCTAGACGCTCGGGGGTGGCGTCCGTCAGACATAATTCGGGGGCGCTGAACGCGCTGGTCCTGGTCCCGTGTCTCTACGACCTTCCGTTCCCGAGATATGACCTTGTCGTAACGGAAGTGACGTATCTCCCGAACGGAAGCTCCTACGGACTCGGGGGGTGGTACCGTTGGAAAGGGCGTACCCGAATTAGTGGGGATAGAGCTTGGTTTCGTGTCTCTATCACCTTCCTATCAAAAGTTATTCAAGAATGTCTAATCCTCAAATGTCCTAATCGTGGTAATCATCCCTATTCCTAACCCTAACCCTAACCCTAACCCTAACCCTAACCCTAACCCTAACCCTAACCCTAACCTGTATTTCTAACCCTAACCTTTGTTTCTAACCCTAACCCTAACCCTTTCTAACCCTAACCTTAACCTAACCCTAACCCTAACCTGTATTTCTAACCCTAATCTTAACCTAACCCTAACCCTAACCTTTGTTTCTAACCCTAACCCTAACCTGTGTTTCTAACCCTAACCCTAACCTCTGTTTCTAACCCTAACCTGTGTCTCTAACCTTAATTTAATTAAAAAATAGTTCTAAAATAAGTTATTAAAGGGTTAAAATAAAAAATAAAAAAATAAATAGATAAATAAATAAATAAATAAATATATAAATATAGTTATAAATAAATAATTAAATTCTATTTGGTATAAAAGGGGTTAAAAATTAATAAATATATAAAACAGAGTTAATGGGAATTTCATTTAATGGACTATTATAGGGTTAAAAACAGGATCTGGTGAAAAAAGCGAACGGAATTAAAAAGGCGAACAAAACTAAAAACAGATTCGGTGAAACAAAACTTTCTAAAAACGGAGGTTATAAAAGGGAGAACTCATCCACAGAGCTCATTTTCGCTCAGACTGTGGATGAGTTCACATCACTCTTTCCAGCCAGACTTAACAAGCCAGTTTTTTTCTTTTTGTGTGCCTAACCTGAAGAAGGTCCTAAGGGACCGAAACGTCGTTTGGCACACATTTTTTTTGCTAAAATTTGGAAATAAATAAATAAATACATATATAAATTAGTTAATAAATAAATAAATAAATAAATAGATAAATACAATAACAAAAAATTTTTTTATTTTTTTAATTTTTTTTCTAAAAAATAATTGATTTTATTTAAGAAAATTACTTTTTTAGGTTTTTTTCCTTTCCCCACCTTTTGGGAAAGCGCCCTCAGTTGTTTATATATATATATATTTTTTTATTTTTATTATACAATAAACAAATAACAAATACTAAAAATATAAAACACAAAAAAATAATAAAAAAACAATAAAAGTACAAAACACAAAATATACAATAAAAAGTACAAAACACAAAATACACACAAAACAAACACAACAAAATGGACGGTTGGACGGTGGTTGCAGCGTGGCAGGAGGCGCCAGCGCACCCGCCAAACCCAGCTGGGACCAGGGGTACGGGAGGTCCTACGGGGGGAAGGACCGTGCACCTTTCTTCCCCTCCTTGGGAAGAGCTTCAAGTTCCCCAACCTAACCCAACCCTAACCCTAACCCTAACCCTAACCCTAACCCACTAACCCTAACCCTAACCCTAACCCTAACCCTAACCCGCCATAAACCCTAACCCTAACCCTAATTTGGCTCTAGTTACTAACCCCTAACTAGTTATAACCCCAACACTTTTTCGAAAACGAACACTTCAAAATAGGTACCAAATGACTCCAATGGTCCGAAACGTGCTCCTAACCACTTTCTATCTGGTGGATTTTGGCCTCCGCACTTGGTCAACTTTTCCTTACGCTCGTATCCCATTCGTTCGCAATGGGAACGTCTAATCGTCTGGTAACTCCGGAACCGAACGTCCTAGACGCTCGGGGGTGGCGTCCGTCAGACATAATTCGGGGGCGCTGAACGCGCTGGTCCTGGTCCCGTGTCTCTACGACCTTCCCGTTCCGAGATATATGACCTTGTCGTAACGGGAAGTGACGTATCTCCCGAACGGAAGCTCCTACGGACTCGGGGGTGGTACCGTTGGAAAGGGCGTACCCGAATTAGTGGGGATAGAGCTTGGTTTCGTGTCTCTATCACCTTCCTATCAAAAGTTATTCAAGAATGTCTAATCCTCAAATGTCTAATCGTGGTAATCATCCCTATTCCTAACCTAACCCTAACCCTAACCCTAACCCCTAACCCTAACCCTAACCCTAACCCTAACCCTCCCTAACCTAACCCTAACCCTAAACCCTAAACCCTACCCCTAACCCTAACCCTAACCCAAACCCTAACCCTAACCCAACCCAAACCCTAACCCTAACCCTAACCCTAACCCTTAACCCTAACCCCTAACCCTAACCCTAACCCTAACCCTAACCCAACCCTAACCCTAACCCTAACCCTAACCCTAACCCTAACCAAACCCTAAACCCTTTTCACTTGGGCTGTGGATGAGTTCGTATAATTCTCTCCAGCCATACTTAGCAAGCCATTCTTTTGTTTTTTTTGTGTGCCTGACCTGAAGAAGGTCCAAACGGACCGAAACGTCGTTTGGCACACATTTTTTTTGTTTAAAAATTCGGAAATAAATAAATAAATAAATAAATTAGTTAATAAATAAATAAATAGACAAATACAACAAAAAAAATTTTTTTATTTTTTTTTTATTTTTTCTAAAAAAATAACTTATTTTATTTAAGAAAATTACTTTTTAGGGCTTTTCCTTTCCCCACCTTTTGGGAAAGCGTCCTTAGTGTTTATATATATTTTTTTATTTTTTTATTTTTTTATTACACAATAAACAAATAACAAAGACCAAGAGTATAAAAACAAAAAAATAATAAAAAGTACAAAACACAAAATAAACAAAAAAAGTACAAAACACAAAATAAACAAAAAAGTACAATCACAAAGACAAACAAAACAAACACATAATGGACGGTTGGAACGGGGTGGCAGCGCGCCGGAGGCGCCAGCGCACCCGCCAACCCACACTGGGACCAGGGTGTACGGGAGGTCCTATGGGGGAAGGACCGTGCACCCTTCTTCCCTCTGGGGAAGAGTTTCAGCTCCCCAACCTACCCTAACCCTAACCCTAACCCTAACCCTAACCCCTAACCCTAACCCTAACCCTAACCCCTAACCCTAACCCTACAACCCTATTTCAGCGACTAAAAAAAATTTTTTTAATCCTAACCCTAACCCTAGTCTTCTAATCTAATCTTAACCCTATCCTAACCCTAAACCTAACCTTAACCCAACCTACACCTTAATTTTATCTTAATTCTAACCCTAACCCTAACCCTAACCCTAAACCTAAACCCTAACCCTAACCTTAACCTTAATTCTATCTTAATCCTAACCTTAACCCTAATCTTAATCCTAAACCTAACCTTAACCTTAATTTTATCTTAATCCTAACCTTAACCCTAATCTTAACCCTAAACCTAATCCTAACCCTAACCTTAACCTTAATTCTATCTTAATCCTAACCTTAACCCTAACCCTAACCTTAACCCTAACCCTAACCCTAACCCTAACCCTAATCTTAACCCTAACCCCTAACCTAACCTAATTTCTTCTTAACCCTAATTTTTATTTTTATTTTTATTTTTATTTTAAGTAAAAAGTTAATAATTTAGGGATAAAAAAAAAAAAAAAAAAAAAAAAAAATATATTTTTAGAATAAATAAATAAATAAATAAATAGGAAATATCATAATTAAAATACAAATAAATAAATAAGTTATATAATAAATAAGAGTTAAAAATAATTATTTTATTTTATTTGGGGATTATAGGGTTCATATTAAAAAGAAGGGAAGAAAAGAAAAAAGAGCACGAAGGATAAAACCGAAAGATAAAATAAAGCAAAAGCGAAAAAGACAAAATAACATGGAAAACAGAGGGTATAAAAGGGAGACACTTAGAAAGGAAAAGTCATATCGGCTAGACTTTTGAAGGGAACACATCAGCCAGCCATTCATTTAAGACAGTTTTTTTTGTGTGCTTTTTTTATTTTTTTAGTTTTTTAGACCTGAAGACGACCTATTAAGGTCGAAACGTCGTCCTTTTTTTTCGTTTTTTCAAGCACACCTTCTTTAGTTCATAAACATTTTTTATTTAAATAAATAAATAAATAATATAATAAATAAATAGATAAATAAATAAATAAATACATATAATAAATATAATAAATAAATAAATAAATAAGTTAAAAATCACTTAAAAAGAAAGGTACCCTCTTTAAATGGGTCCTTTCTTGGAGGAGGGGTTGGACACTGGTCCAGCGGGGCAACGGGGCCGCCAGCAGACCCGTGAGCCTGCGTGGGACCGGAATAGGGGTTGTCCAGGGGTGGATGGAGTGTGCACCCCCCGCCTCCAGATGGAGACGGGTGCAATTCCCTACCTAGCCAGCCAGTGCCTCCACCCAGGACTGCCCGCTATTTTGGTCCCCAGTCCAGACGTTTGCAGCAGTGGTCCGCCAGGGATATCAAAGGCCAGCTCAGAGATATTTTTCTCCACGAGCTCATGAGACTGATCAAGTCAGACGCAGCCGGCGGACCGGAGTTCGTACGCTTAGTCCGAAAGATGCATGCACTGATTAAATGGTGCACCATTTGCAGAATGTGGCTCCAAAGACGGGGAAGCAACAACCTCAAATGATTGCAAGGATGATTGAGGTGTTGTCCTCCATGATTAGGCCCGCCATCCCCAAAAGAGAAGACGATGGAGCTCATTCAAGGCAATGCCAATAATTGGGGTACAATACCCCTACTTATCCGCAAGAACATTATGAGACAGGGTTGGAGGAGCTTTTGGAGGAGATCTCCAAAATTTTGACGAAGGATGGAAGTCGCCTTTCCAAGTGGCGGTCAGATGGGCAGAAGAATTTGCCACGTATCACTCAGGATGTTATCGACCATGCGGAGGCGCTCATCACAGCCAGGGGTGAGGGCAGCCAACCGTCCCCAGACTGAACCGGCTGAACAGAGCCAGGAGGCACCACAACAAGTCACGGTACGTGGCCACTATGACAGACGGGGCTGGCCAAGAGACAGAGCATTTCTCAGCCCACTCAACCGGAGCTCCAAGAAGAGGTGGATCGGCCCTCTAGTAGAGCCCCCTCAGGAACAGAGGCAGCAACGTCTAAGGAGACCTAGAGGAGTTGTCCTAACTGAGGACTTACTCTGGAGCTCGCAGAAGATCCTCCAAGCCCAAATAGGGCAAAATCACCTGTGGTAGTCGACCAACGGGATTTGGAGGATCTGTTTGGTTGGTTACCCGAGGGATTCAGGGACACCCCTAACCCTGACCCTGAGAGGGTTTCCACAGATCTGAGCGGATCAGAAGGGCGGACAGACGGTTGTCCAGGCCCAGGTCCTTCATGCAGCAGACTATCAAAATGATCTGTCCCAAGATCTGTTTGACACCTCTACCCCAAGATCTAGACATCAAAATAGGGTAACGAGACATGTTAATTCAGAGCGGAAAATGATAGATTGGGGGTTGAGTGTCAGAAGGAGGTGGTTGATCGTTGGAGACTCCAACTTATCCAGGATCCCGGCTTATGACATTCCTGACCTCCAAATTGAGAGTTATCCAGGGGCCAATTTCCGTCATGCTGCAGCATTAATGAAGAAGGCCACCAGTAGTGTGGTGGTGGGAAAGTAATACTGTCGTTCGGACTTAATCATAGGAACCAGAAAGCGAAGGAGACATCAGTCAAACAGCTGCAGGGGGCAGTTAGGGAAGCAAAAAAGAAGTTCCCCTTTTCTGAAATTTGGGTCCCTGAGATCAACTTCTCTCCTACACTCCCAAGAGAGGAGAAACAGACATTGAGGGTTCTGAATAACTATATCGAGAAGAACATGCCTTGTCTCTCCCCTCTTCAGGATCGAGACTTTCAAACAGAGAAGGACAATGTCCATTGGACCAAACGCACAGCGACGGCTATGCTGAACCATTGGGTGTCCCTGTTAAACTTGACTGCCCTCTAAGTCTGAGACAAGAGGGGGTTGAGGGACCACAATACTTCTCTGACAGGAATGTGGTGGTTTTGGCAAAGGACTTTTTTTTTCAAAACCACAATATGACCTTCTAAGCAAGGGTTTAAACTTCATTCCATCTTTTCACATAGGCAAGGATCAGAAAATACAGTACCAATTGGATTTACAGAATTATCATAAAAAAATTAAATTAGCCTCGTACTTCAAAGACTCAAATACTAAGGAAAAAGGAAAATTACCTTTTATGGGGGCTTCAAATTGGGTGCCTCCTTTACAAAAATTACCATCTGAAGTTAGAGAATTAATAG
>NW_021780176.1:0-25685 GCF_900963305.1 Echeneis naucrates
TTAGGATTGATGCATATTATAAATTTAGTTGCATGCACCAGGATGCAAAGATGGTTTTAGCTGTTGCAGAAGTCCAATGACAATTGTCCGCTTCTGTTTTGAATGTGTCATGCGGGATTTCGACCAAAAAGGGAAAATGAGTGGCAATGGTATTATTAATCAATGTTAGGTTAAATTGTTGTGTTTGGGTGAGTTGTTTTGAGAAGTTCAGAATAGGAAAATAAATATCGGCATTCGGGAAAGTGGTACGGAAGATTTTGTAGAGAGCTTTCAATTGTTTTATTGAAGTTTGCTTAGGATCCTGGTCTTTATTATTTAAACCAAGAGAGAGGATGAGTATTTTTGTATTGGGGTTCGCCGGTGTTTTCTCACAGATTTTGAGGAAATGATAAAAGTTTGCACCCGGGTAGCTATCTATCTGGATGTCCGGGTTATCATGCGGGGGAATGCGGTTTAGGTTTGAGTCTCCAAGTAGGACTATGGGTTTTTTGGGTTTAAATGACCAGTCCATCAATTTCCTGTGCGGTCTGACCAGGTGGTATGATGGTTTATAACTTTGTTTAATAGCAGACACATGAGAGGGAAGAGTGCGTACGTTTAACAGATTCTGAGAAGTAGTCGAGGCATAAGATAGGGTTGCAAAATGATCTTTTATTGTTTCAGACTGGTGGGACATCTGAGTTTTATCTATTTTACTTTGGGTGGGCTCAGATAGGGTTTCCTTGGGGGCCAATTGGGCCTCATTGGACCCTGTCATCATGAGATTGCCCTCCATTTGTAGTATTTTTTTATTATTTTGTTCCTGGTTCTGTTCCTTTTTATTGGGTGAAAGTGTGCCAACAGGTCCGGAAGTAACGTTGTTGAATTCTGGTTGAGAGGAGAAAGATGAAATACAATCATTAGTAATTATAGCAACATTTGACTTAATATAGGAGGTGAAAGACACTGATTCAAAGTCATTTGTAGGGAGAAAAGTTTCCTGTGGGGGTGGGTGTATTTGAACCCCGACCTCCCGCACATTAGTCTTGCGTGTTTGCAGTAGACCAGTGGGTTGCTGGTACGATACAGAGAGCAAGTCTTGTTGAGGTGATTCCTGTAAGGGCGTAAGAGGAAAAACTTGTTCCTGGACCACTGGTTTTTTGATTACAACTGGCAGAACTGGTGAGAGTTGTAAAACGGGCAGGTTAGATTCATGTGAATTTAAATCTAACAAGGATCTGGTGGGAAGGCGTTCGCCTGCCTCCCGGAGCAAGGGAGTAGAGGCTATCAGAGGTGGAAGGGGAGGACAGGAAGTTGTAGCTGGCCAAATTGACTGTTTTGGTGAAGTATTTGTAGTAATGTCAGGTTGGGAAACTGTAGCAGAAGTACAAGAGTAAATTGGATGATTGAGGATTGGCACAACAGGGTTAAAAGTATCCGGAATCGAAGGTCCAGTCCGGGTCATTGCCTCCCCAGAATCTGGGGCCCCAGGTTGCAGGGTCCCAGGGGGCGGAGTCCTCTTGTCCCTAAATAGTGGGGCAGGATTCTTAATAACTTGAGTAATAGTAGGGGATGTAGTGATCTGAACTTGCGTCTTTTTGCGTAACATTGAGCCTAGTGAGGGAGTGACCCCAAGGTTATGATCCAATGGGGGGGGCTCTGTTATAGTTCCCTGAATTGGAGGAGAAATAGGTGGACCTTGGGTTGGAGCCGGGTTATTTAGCCTATGTAATGTAATTTCTTCAATGATGGAAGTGCGTGGGCCTAAGTATAGTGAGAGTTTATGTGGCGCTGATGCTTGTGGAAGAGATGGAAATTCTGTATCTTCTGCTCCTTCTGGAATAGGCAGAAGGGGAGCTGAATTTGGGGTAGGTCTGGATTGGGGTCGGGGAGGGGGTAGAATGGGTTGTGGCGGTGCTGGATTTCCATGTTGAGAAGGAGTCACTGAGGAAGAATCCTGGGTCGAGAAGCCCAGTAGTTGGCCAACAGTGTGTATTGTAGTGTCAGAAAATCTAGGGCCATAACGTTTTTTGGCCCAACCAGTTGCTATTTGGAAAGCAATCTGGTCCTGTGATGTGGGTATTGAGCTATTGATAATGTCTGAATAATGATCATGGAGGATTTGCATATTCTTCTCCATCCAATGTTTTGTATTGTCTGCCACTCTTGATCGAGTTATTTGATTTGGGGCCGCCGGTTTTATAAAATCAGTTAAGCGGGTTACCTGTCGCATCATTCCGGGTGGAGGTTGTTTTGTGGTTAAAGCTCTATCAATTATCTGTTTGTGGTGCACTGCCTGAAAAAGTTTGAAGTAGGCCTTGCTATGGCTCCGTGTCTCCGGGGTGGGGGGTTCGTAGGGCCCCTGTGAGACTGCAAGAGAGTGTCTAGTGGGGCCCCTGGAGAGTTGAGTCTGTGTGGTGTGTGTATGTGTAAGTGTATGCCTGGATACAGGACGTAAAGTTAAAGACATAAGGGGTCTGGGTGCATAATTATGTGTATGTGAACGGTGTATTGGTTGTCCATCCATATCAGTTAGCTTAGATGCAAAAGGTGGGTTCCTGAGGAGAGAAAAGGGAGACAAGAATTAACAGCAAAAAAGGGTGGGCCTACCTGGGTCCTGGGCCGGGTGAGTGTGGGTCCTGGTTCAGTTTGGTCCACAGAGGTGTTGGTACAGTCGATTCTGTTGTGAAGAGGATGTGGGTAGAATGAGAGTAGAATGAGGTTCTGCTGCTCTCATGCTTCTGTGCTGTGTCCTCAGGTATTAGCGGATTTGGGATCAAGTCCTTCCATAGTTCTGCTGAGAAAGGCAGAGAAAGAAAAAATCCTGCTCCGGAGGGTAAAAGGTATGATGAGTAGCTCTTGGAGGCTGAAAATCAGGAAGGCTGGCAGGCCAAGTCCCTTAGAAGCTGTTAAAATCTTGTCTTTATTAAATAAAAAGTAAAAACCATTCAAGCCATAGAAGCTTTAAAAAGTTTTAAAATTATAGAGGAAACGACCAATTTGCAGAATAAGCTAAGAGCCTGACGTTTCGCAACTGTGTTGCTTCATCAGAGGCATAAAAGGCCTGGATGGACAGCCGGGGTGTATATGTAGGTTTCAGGAAATGGTGGGCAGGGAAAGAACCATGGGGCCACTCCCAGCCAATCCTAGGGAAGGGAACTGTTTGTTAAGGAGTCATTGGTCCAAGCTGGTTCAAATTATGGAGGGAAAAATTGTGGCATGTATCTATTGGTTGTTTGGATATTGGGATAGCAAAGCTAGTGAGACACAGGAGGGTAATATGGATAGATAATCCGTTATCTTTGAGTAAAACCATGGCTGAGAAGAACGGTCGCAGACAGTTGGCCTGCAGTCATGGATTCAAAACTAAACTCCCCCCAAAAAAAACAGATGTGACCTGCGTAAACAGGAGTAAGTCTAAGACTAGGCATGGTGCTTATATTTTCTTGGAAAAGGGCAATAGGGTACTAATGTTAAGGTGTGTATTGCAGGGGGAGAGGAAGAGAGAAGAAGAAAAAAAAGGGAAGTGGGGGGGGAAAAAAAATCATTTGGTGGCACTGGCTGGGTTAGGGTTGGGTTAGGGTTTAGGTTTATGTTTCCATATGGGATTGTTATTGCACGGGCCTACCAATAGATTTTCCTAAAATACTAATAAAAGCTAGAGAAGAGAGAAAAAAAAAAAAAAAAAAAAAAAAAAAAGGAAAAAAGGGGGGGGGGGGAAAGGTTGGGAAGGTTGTTGTGGAAATCGACAATCAGCTCCCTAAGAGAAGTGGTGGTGAAGTGGCACCACAAATGACTAAGGAGCAGGAGACAGCAGATCGAGTCCCAACCCGGTCCAACAGAAGGCCAGTCCCCCGATGACCCTTTTTTTTGGGGGGGAAAAAAGAGGGAGAAGAGAAAAAAAAAAAAAAAAAAAAAAAAAAAAAAAAAAAAAAAAATTATTAAAAGGTGAGAGTGGAAGGGTTGTTGTGGATATAGATAACCCAATCTCTGAGAGAGTTGGTAGTCCAATGGCAACACAAACAACCAAGGAACGGGAGACAGCGGATCGAGTCCCAGATGGGTCCAACAGAAGGTCAGTCCCCAAATGGCCCTTTTTGATGAAGTGGAAAGAGGCAAAAAAAAAAAAAAAAAAAAAAAAAAAAAAAAAAAAAGGAAGGGTATTGATGGGTACAGCAACCAAATAGCTAAAGGAGCTGGTAGTCCAGTGGAACCACCAACAAATCAGGAACGAGAGACAGGGGATCAAGTCCCCAGCGGATCCGTCAGCAACCCAGTTCTCAAATGGCACTTTTATATTAAAAAAAAAAAAAAAAAAAAAAAAAAAAAAAAAAAAAAAAAACGGGTCAGCTGAACTATAAAAAGAAAGAAGATGAGGAAAGAGAAGGATGGCGTGATGGTAAGGTTCTTGCCTTCCACTCGGCGGGACAGGGTTCAAGCCCCAGGTAGGGCAAAGAAGGGGACCTGTTGGAGGGGGGTTAGAAATATGCTGGGGTAGAGTGATACATTAACTTGGAGGTGAGTAGGAGCCGTCTCGGTCACACGGATCCCAGTTATTGAAGGGAAAAAAATTTTTTTAAAAATAAAAACAGACGGAACTTAAAACAAGGAGATTTATGGGATAAAATTAGGTTAGTAACAGTTAAAAGTGCTAATAGAGAAGTGCTGTAAAAATAAGTGCTTTAAAAAAGAGATAGAATGAAGTACTACAAATATAAAAATAAAAGAAAGGAAAGGGGTCCTTTCAATAAAATACATTATTAAGTGCTGTAAAATGTGGAAAATAAATCTATGAGTGGTTATAAAAAATATTAAAAAAAAAAAAATGACAAGACATGCCGAACATAATGATTATGAAAAAAAGATTAAGTGCCATAAAAGAATTAAGAAGACTTACGAGTACATGCAATAAATGAGACGAACAAGGACATGCGAAAACATGCGGAGTTAGTAAAAAGATTAAGTTAATCTCCTGTGATGTCATAAAAAGAAATTTATATTCCGTCCTAGTGGGGAATTGAACCCTAGTCGGCTAGGGGCAAGGCGAGGTTTTAGCCTGTGGGTCATTGCTGGGTTTAAAGTCTTAAGGGATCCGTGCGAGGGAATGAGGGGAGGGGAAAAAAAAAAAAAAAAAAAAAAAAAAAAAAAAAAAAAAAAAAAAAAAAAAAAAAAAAAAAAAGAAAGGGGGGGATGAAAAGAACTAAACTGGTGAATATTTAAAAATAAATGTAGTGAATAGATATACTCAATTGATGAAAAAGCAAGGAAAATAATAAATAATAAAAAAGATTTGAAAAAAAAAAAAAAAAAAAAAAAACAAAAAAAAAACGATAAAATAGTGCAAGACCTATAAGAACAATCAAAAGAACCATAGGGGTCCTGAATTCATAAAGAACATAGGAAAAAAAAGGGTTAAGACTCCTTTAGGGTAGGGATATGCTTTAATTGGACTTATTTGCTAACTTAGGGTTTTCATTTTGAATTAAAAAAAAAAAAAAAAAAAAAAAAAAAAAAAAAAAAAAAAAAAAAAAAAAAAAAAAAAAAAAAAAGAAGGGGGGGGAAAAAGAGGGGGCACGGGTTGGGTTTAAAGAATTACTGTGTAAAATTGGTTAAGGTTAGGATGAGGGGACAGGGGGTTATCTGATAAAGAAAGATCTGGTGAAGAGTGAGGAAGGTTAAGGTTAGGAAAAGTGGGTTAGGGTTAGGGTTAGGGTGAGGGGTCAGGGGTCAGGGTTGGGATCCAGGTAAGGGAAGGAAAAAAAAAAAAAAAAAAAAAAAAAAAAAAAAAAAAAAAATAAAAAAAGGGGGGGGAAAAGGAGGGGGCGTGGGTTGGGTTTAAAGAATTACTGTGTAAAATTGGTTAAGGTTAGGATGAGGGAACAGGGGGTTATCTGATAAAAAAAGATCTGGTGAAGAGTGAGGAAGGTTAAGGTTAGGAAAAGTGGGTTAGGGTTAGGATTAGGGTGAGGGGTCAGGAGTCAGGGTTGGGATCCAGGTAAGGGAGAAAAAAAAAAAAAAAAAAAAAAAAAAAAAAAAAAAAAAGGAAGGGGGGGGAAAAAAGAAGGGTTGAATGATAATAATAAGGGGGGGGTTTGCTGAGGTAAGTTGCTCCTAGCCAGACGGCAACATCTGAGGTGGGGGAAGAATAGTCTAAGCAATATCCCAAAATTCTAAATAATGTTTAGCATGTTTCATTGAGGCCATAGGGTGTTAATGTTCCCAGCTTCTGAATCCATGATCGGGTTAGGGTTAGGGTTAGGGTTAGGGTTAGGGTTAGGGTTAGGGTTAGGGTTAGGATGAAGGGTCTGATACCCCCTCCCGAAGGAGGAGGCGAATGCTCGCTCCATTCCCCCGAATCCCCGATACCCGCCCCAAGTAGGTGTTAGGGTGCGCTTCCCGTGCCTCCCATACTGCACGGTCCGCCACCCGTCCTCTTGCATGTTGTGTCTTTTTTTAATTTTTTATGTGTTTGTGTATGTATGTGTATTTGTTTTATCTATTATTTATTTATTTATAAAAGAACAAAAAACGCTTTCTAAATTAGAAAGGATACTTTTTTTATAATAAACAACTAAGGAAGGTGTGCCTAAAAAAATAAAAAAAAAAAAATAATTAGCAACGTTTCGACCTTATACGGTCTTCATCAGGCTAAAAAAGAAAATAATAATTGGCACACAAAAAATTTTTTATTAGGCTGCAAGGTAGGAGTCAATTTTGGTGGTGTTCTCCCTTCCAGAGCTCAAGAAAGAATGAGCTCTTTCAATTGTGTTTGTCCTTTTTATAAGCTTGGTTTGGCTTTTTATTTTTTGGTTCGTCTTTTCGTCTTTTTTAATTCTTGTTCGTCTTTTCGTCTTTTTTGTTTTTTGTTCGTCTTTTTAACTTTACTCCTGTTTTTGATCAATTTTAACCCTTTTTAACCCATAAATGTTATTTAATTTAATAAAATTATATATTTATTCATTTATTTATTAGTTTTAGTCTATTTATTGTCTTTTTAATTTCTATTTATCAAATTTTTAGTATTATTTGCTGTCTAATTATCTATTATAAATTTTACTACACATTTTTAATTATATTTATATTTTTAATATTTTTAATAAGTCAGAAGGATGGGGTTTAGTGTTAGGTTAGGGTTAGGTTAAGGTTAGGGTTAGGGTTCAGATAGAAGTTAGGGTTAGGGTTAGGTTAAGGTTAGGGTTAGGGTTAAGATAAAGGTTAGGGTTAGGGTTAGAAATAGAGTTAAGATTAGGGTTAGGGTTAAGATTAGGTTTAGGGGTTAGGGTTAGGTTAGGGTTAGGGTTCAAATAGAAGTTAGGGTTAGGGTTAAAATAAAGGTTAGGGTTAGGGTTAGAAATAGAGTTAAGATTAGGGTTAGGGTTAAGGTTAGGTTTAGGGGTTAGGGTTAGGTTAAGGTCAGGATTAGGGTTCAAATAGAAGTTAAGGTTAGGGTTAGACCTAGAGTTAAGGCTAGGGTTAGGTTAAGGTTAGGGTTAAGGTTAATATAGAGGTTAGGGTTAGGGTTAGAAATAAAGTTAAGTTTAGGTTAAGGTTAGGGTTAGGGTTAAGATGGAGGTTAAAGTTAGGGTTAGAAATAAAGTTAAGATTAGGGTTAAGGTTAAGGTTAGGTTTAGAGGTTAGGGTTAGGTTAAGGTCAGGGTTAAGATCAGAATAGAGTTAGCAGGGTTAGGGTTAGGATAAAATTAGAGTTTGGTTAAGGTTTCGGGTTAATCGTGCAATTTTAGGAGCTTATGTCCTAATTCCACCTCATATTGAGACCAAATGGTTCCCTAGTTCCTAATAAATATATCCAAAATCTCTCTTTTTGTTTTCTTTCTTTGTCTGTCCAATTACTCCCTTTTTGTAACCCAGCTATTCTAATAGCGTCCATGCCATGCAGCAAAAAATGAGAAACTAAAAGCGTATCCACTTCCTTTTTCCATTTTATATTATACCTATGTTGGTACATACGTGTGGATAGATCATTTTTTGTTTCACCAACATATTTCTTTCCACATTTTGAGCACAAAATTATGTAAACACAATTTTTCGTATTAATACTAAATTTTTGTTTTATTTCTACAATTTTTCTGTTTTGTTCATTCCTAATATATTCAAGTTTTAAAAATTGAGCCTCTAACTTTTTAGGGCTAGTCCTGGACAATTTTTCCATCGAAGGCAACTTTGCCCGTACCAACCAATCTGATAGATTCTTATTTTTCCTATATGCTGAAATCACTCTAAAATTTGGAAGAATGTCTTTTTTATCCATTGTTGTGTAGAAGTTGTCTTTTAAATCCTTGTTGACCCATTTGCTGTTTGTGGAAAATGTAGTGATGAGAGGTAGTAGACTCCCTTGAATCTTCTCCCGTTTCTCTTGGAATATTTTGTAACAATGCCTCAAAAAGGAGCGAGAATATCCTCTTTTCCGTAATGCTCTAAACAAGACCAGTACCGCTTCCTTAAAATCCTCTGATCTTGTACAGATCCTATTAAATCTAATTAATTGTGACTTGATGATTCCCTTGAAAGTATGTCTGGGGTGAAAGCTATCCCCATGTAACAGTGCGTGTGAATCGGTTTTCTTAAAGAATACCTTAACATCCAATTTACCAGTCTCATGGTATTCAGGTCCTTTAAAAACTGTTGTATCCAAGAAATCTATCGAATGTTTATTTAATTCACTTTTTAATTGTATCGATGAGTCCACTGAATTTAGTTCCTTCACGAATCTGTCAAATTCCCTTTCCGTTCCCGTCCAAATACCCCAAATATCATCTAGATATCTTACATAGCGAGCTGGTTTTTGTTTACATTGGGAGAGGGCCTTTTCTTCCCATTCGGCCATGAAAATATTCGCATAGGCCGGGGCGAACCTTTTGCCCATTGCTGTCCCTTTAATTTGCAAATAAAATTGGTCATTAAACATGAAATCATTTCTTTCCAAATTTATTTTCAATAAACTTATCAATTCTTCGTCCGGTCGTCTACGATCTGGGAATTTCTTAAATATTTTTTGTACTGCAGCAATTCCCGCTGGGATTGGTATATTCGTATATAAGTTTTCCACATCCATTGTAAAAAAATAAAACTCAGTTAAGATCCTTACTTTTTTAATCATATTAACAAAATCATAGGTATCTTTTACATATGCAGGGTGTTTCATGGATAAAGGACCCAAGTAGAAGTCCAAAAATTCCGCCGTGTTGTATGTGTCACTCCCACAGTCTGACACTATTGGCCTTCCTGGGGGTACCTCATACGGGATTGTCCATTTTCCAGGTTCCTTGTGTATTTTTGGTAAAATGTAGAACCGTCTTTCTCTTGGTTGAGAGTCCCCCATCAAATATTGAAATTGTTTACGATTTATGAATTTTTTCCTCAATAATGAATTTAAAATGTCTCTTACCATTGGTATGGTTTCCCAATATATTGGTTTATCCAATTTTTTATAATAATTTTTATCTTTTAATTGTCTTTCTACTTCTAAAATGTATTGTTCCCTGCTTAAAATAACAATAGCTGATCCCTTATCAGCTGGCTTGATGACCACATGTTTTACCTGTTTTAATTCTCTCATAGCTTTGACTTCCTCCAATGAAATATTATATTTTTCTTCCACTGATTTATAATTCTTTTTAAATGTGTTTAAATCCTTTTCAATTAAGACCCCCACCTCTGGTGGTAATTTTTCTAAGGGTGGTTCCCAGTGCGATGGTCCCACAAACGGCACTCTGTCTTCAGATTGTACATTTTTAAAGTAAGATACCAATTTAATTTTCCTATGATATTTCTGAATGTCAATTTCTAATTTAATTTTTTGGCTCTTTCCTGTATCCAAGGATGGGATAAACGATAACCCCCGACTTAGGAGTTTCCTCTGTGGTCCTGTAAGTACAAAGTTCTTGGCTAGTATAATCACTTCATCCGCTTGTGAGGGTCTTCGTCTCTCACCCCCATGACCTATGGGACTCAAGGGGTATCTAAGTTTAACATGTATGTCCAATGTTCTAGCATAGCTCGTCCTGTGTCTCTTGTCCAATGAACCTTATCCACCGTCCGAAATTTGTTCTCGGGTAAGAGGGGGATATGGAATGGACGCTCCTTGAGCATGCTGTTGAAGATCCTCAGGTTCTCTTGTTCCTCCTCAGGTAGGGCAGCCGAAAAATTAACCAATGGTATCCATATGGCCGCAAGCGGGAATTTGTCCACACAAGCCTTGCGTGCCTTCAAGCATGACTTCCATATAGTTTCTTTGGGCTTGTTTTTGCTGTCACAGATACCAAAGGACAAAACCACTTGTTCAACCATTAGATTCTGGGCTGTGGTTGACCTTTTAATTAGGTCTTCCGCATGTCTAAAATTTGCACCTGGGAAACTCTCGATTTGTAGGTTCTTGATGGAATGCCCCGGAACGTTTGATAGATTAGAGTCTCCGATGATGAGTGATTTTTCTTTGATCTTTAAATGCCAATCTCTACATTTTCTGGTTGTTCTAGGATGCCTGTAAGTCCCAGACCTAGTTAGATCTGGTTCTAGGTCCTCGGCCTCTGATTCTCCATCCTCTGACCAATCCAAGAAGTCCTCCCCGAGATCCAGGTCCTCATCATCGATTTTATGGTAAGTTTGACCTCCCACCGATTTGGTTGGGATTTTAGAGGCTTCTATTTGGATGGGTGAGTTCACCTGTGTCACTCGGGTTTGGGTCTCCCAATCCGGGAAGGGGTCATTTTCCTCAGGATGGGCCTCCAGGTAATCAAGTTCTTCGGCCACTTGTTGTTTAATTTCATCCTGGGTCCTTCCCCATTTTTGTGCGGGGCTTTCCTCTGTAAAGGTCACCATCCTATTGCCTTTACGACCTTCCCTCCGTGTTTCTCTCCTCTCCAAGGGACAAACTGGCTGAGAAAAAAACTCTATTAGGTCTGTTTCCTGTTTGTCCGTCATTGTCGCAACTGTAGTCTTGGACCGTGGCCCTCGTTCCACTCGGGGCTGAACTACATCAACAACTGGTTGACTGTCTCGATCTGAAGCCAGGTCATCTGTGCCTGTGCTCTGATCCTGAACAATGGGCGCTGGGCTCTCTTGGGGTAATACTTGTTCTCCATCCCCCTCCAGTTTCGCCATAATGTGTGCCTCCGCATGATCCAGAACTGTCTGCGTTATTCGGCGTAAGTTCCTTTTTGCCCATCGTGTCGCTACCTGGAAAGCTGATTTCCACTCTTTATTATCCAACTTAGACAAATCTTCCAAGAAATTCTCCAGTTGCGTCTGATAATGTTCCATTAATATTTGACGCGTAGTATATCCCCAGTTTTTTGCATTACCCCACACCAAATCCATGGTTCGCTGGGTGGGGTATGCGGGCTTAATCATGTCACCCAAAATGTCTACCATCTTGGTGATCATGGCGGGTTGTTGTGTCCCTATTTTTAGGGAGACATTCTGGAGGTGGTGCACTAGTTTGATCACCCCATAAGTTTTCCGAATCAGTCGACCAAATGCAGGTTCGGCTGCTTCACGCCGTACCTCAGGGTCTCTGGCTACTGGAGAACCCCATGTCCAGGCCGGACGTTGGTATTTGGGGCGTGCTATCTCCGCATATGTGCGAAACTGTTGTTTCTGGGTGTCCGGGTATCTAGGAGTTCGGAGGGAAGGCACTGGCCGGTTAGGATGAAGGGTCTGATACCCCCTCCCGAAGGAGGAGGCGAATGCTCGCTCCATTCCCCCGAATCCCCGATACCCGCCCCAAGTAGGTGTTAGGGTGCGCTTCCCGTGCCTCCCATACTGCACGGTCCGCCACCCGTCCTCTTGCATGTTGTGTCTTTTTTTAATTTTTTATGTGTTTGTGTATGTATGTGTATTTGTTTTATCTATTATTTATTTATTTATAAAAGAACAAAAAACGCTTTCTAAATTAGAAAGGATACTTTTTTTATAATAAACAACTAAGGAAGGTGTGCCTAAAAAAATAAAAAAATAAAAAATAATTAGCAACGTTTCGACCTTATACGGTCTTCATCAGGCTAAAAAAGAAAATAATACTTGGCACACAAAAAAATTTTTTATTAGGCTGCAAGGTAGGAGTCAATTTTGGTGGTGTTCTCCCTTCCAGAGCTCAAGAAAGAATGAGCTCTTTCAATTGTGTTTGTCCTTTTTATAAGCTTGGTTTGGCTTTTTATTTTTTGGTTCGTCTTTTCGTCTTTTTTAATTCTTGTTCGTCTTTTCGTCTTTTTTGTTTTTTGTTCGTCTTTTTAACTTTACTCCTGTTTTTGATCAATTTTAACCCTTTTTAACCCATAAATGTTATTTAATTTAATAAAATTATATATTTATTCATTTATTTATTAGTTTTAGTCTATTTATTGTCTTTTTAATTTCTATTTATCAAATTTTTAGTATTATTTGCTGTCTAATTATCTATTATAAATTTTACTACACATTTTTAATTATATTTATATTTTTAATATTTTTAATAAGTCAGAAGGATGGGGTTTAGTGTTAGGTTAGGGTTAGGTTAAGGTTAGGGTTAGGGTTCAGATAGAAGTTAGGGTTAGGGTTAGGTTAAGGTTAGGGTTAGGGTTAAGATAAAGGTTAGGGTTAGGGTTAGAAATAGAGTTAAGATTAGGGTTAGGGTTAAGATTAGGTTTAGGGGTTAGGGTTAGGTTAGGGTTAGGGTTCAAATAGAAGTTAGGGTTAGGGTTAGGGTTAGGGTTAGGGTTAGGGTTAGGGTTAGGGTTAGGGTTAGGGTTAGGGTTAGGGTTAGGGTTAGGGTTAGGGGTTAGGGTTAGGGTTAGGGTTAGGGTTAGGGTTAGGGTTAGGGTTAGGGTTAGGGTTAGGGTTAGGGTAGGGTTAGGGTTAGGGTTAGGGTTAGGGTTAGGGTTAGGGTTAGGGTTAGGGTTAGGGTTAGGGTTAGGGTAGGGTTAGGGTTAGGGGTTAGGGTTAGGGTTAGGGTTAGGGTTAGGGTTAGGGTTAGGGTTAGGGTTAGGGTTGGGTTAGGGTTAGGGTTAGGGTTAGGGTTAGGGTTAGGGTTAGGGTTAGGGTTAGGGTTAGGGTTAGGGTTAGGGTTAGGGTTAGGGTTAGGGTTAGGGTTAGGGTTAGGGTTAGGGGTTAGGGTTAGGGGTTAGGGTTAGGGTTAGGGTTAGGGGTTAGGGTTAGGTTAGGGTTAGGGTTAGGGTTAGGGTTAGGGTTAGGGTTAGGGTTAGGGTTAGGGTTAGGGTTAGGGTTAGGGTTAGGGTTAGGGGTTAGGGTTAGGTTAGGGTTAGGGTTAGGGTTAGGAATAGGGATGATTACCACGATTAGACATTTGAGGATTAGACATTCTTGAATAACTTTTGATAGGAAGGTGATAGAGACACGAAACCTAGCTCTATCCCCACTAATTCGGGTACGCCCTTTCCAACGGTACCACCCCCGAGTCCGTAGGAGCTTCCGTTCGGGAGATACGTCACCTTCCCGTTACGACAAGGTCATATCTCGGGAACGGAAGGTCGTAGAGACACGGGACCAGGACCAGCGCGTTCAGCGCCCCCGAATTATGTCTGGCGGACGCCACCCCCGAGCGTCTAGGACGTTCGGTTCCGGAGTTACAGACGATTAGACGTTCCCATCGCGAACGAATGGGATACGAGCGTAAGGAAAATTTGACCAAGTGCGGAGGCCAAAATCCACCAGGTAGAAAGTGGTTAGGAGCACGTTTCGGAGCATTTGGAGTCATTTGGTACCTATTTTGAAGTGTCGTTTTGGAAAAAGTGTTGGGGTTATAACTAGTTAGGGTTAGTAACTAGAGCCGGATTAGGGTTAGGGTTAGGGTTAGGGTTAGGGTTAGGGTTAGGGTTAGGGTTAGGGTTAGGGTTAGTGGTGGGTTAGGGTTAGGGTTAGGAAAAAGGGTTTGATACCCCCTCCCGAAGGAGGAGGCAATTGCACTCTCCATTCCCCGGCCAGACCCCCGAATCCCGTCCCAAAATGGTGAACGGGTGCACTTCCCGCGCCTTCCGTACTGCACGGTCCGCCACCCGTCCTCCTCCATGTTGTGTCTTGTTTTTTGTGTATTTATTTGTATTTATTTATTTATTTATTTATTTATTTATTTAGAAAAAAATTATTAATTAACTAAGGAAGGTGTGCCTCAAAAAAAACAAAAATGCGACGTTTCGACCGTATATGGTCTTCTTCAGGCAAAAAAAATAAAATAAAAAATTAATTAAATGGCACACAAATAACTTTTTTTATTGTTGCTGCTAGGCAGGAGTCATAAATTTTTAATGTTCTCCCCTCAAGAGCTAAGTGAAAATGAGCTCTGTCAGTTTGTTTTACCCTTTTTATAACCTTGCTTCGGCTTTTTAACTTTTGTTCGTCTTTTCGTCTTTTTAAATTTTGTTTCGCCTTTTTAACTTTAATCCTATTTTTAACCAATTTTAACCTTTTTTAACCCCTAAATAGTATTTAAATCATTGTAATTTAATATTTATTTCTTTATTTATTATATTTAACCTATTTAAGCCTTTTTAATGTTTTTTAACCTCTATTTATTGTCTATTTAACCTATTTACTCCTATTTATCAATTTTTAATATTATTTATTGTCTTTTTATCGATTGTTAATGTATTTTTATGATAATAATAATCATAACAATAATCATAATATTTTTTCAGGTCAGAAGGATGGGAGTTAGGGTTAGCGTTAGGATAGAGTTGAGGTTAGAGATTAGGGTTAGGTTAAGGTTAGGTTTTTTTAAAAAAAATTAGGGTTAAGATTAAGAGGGTTAGGGTTAGGTTAAGGTTAGGGTTGAGAAAGAAATTAGGGTTAGGTTAAGGTTAGGGTTAAGATAGAGATTAGGGTTAAGATTAGGAGGGTTAGGGTTAGGTTAAGGTTAGGGTTGAGAAAGAAGGGTTAGGGTTAGGTAGGGGATTTGGAACCGGTATCCTCCTAGGAGGAACCGGAAGCGGGGGTTAGGGTTAGGGTTAGGGTTAGGGTTAGGGTTAGGGGGTTAGGGTTAGGGTTAGGGTTAGGGTTAGGGTTAGGGTTAGGGTTAGGGTTAGGGTTAGGGTTAGGGTTAGGGTTAGGGTTAGGGTTAGGTAGGTTAGGGTTAGGGTTAGGGTTAGGGTTAGGGTTGGGTTAGGGGTTAGGGTTAGGGTTAGGGTTAGGGTTAGGGTTAGGGTTAGGGTTAGGGTTAGGAATAGGGATGATTACCACGATTAGACATTTGAGGATTAGACATTCTTGAATAACTTTTGATAGGAAGGTGATAGAGACACGAAACCTAGCTCTATCCCCACTAATTCGGGTACGCCCTTTCCAACGGTACCACCCCCGAGTCCGTAGGAGCTTCCGTTCGGGAGATACGTCACTTCCCGTTACGACAAGGTCATATCTCGGGAACGGAAGGTCGTAGAGACACGGGACCAGGACCAGCGCGTTCAGCGCCCCCGAATTATGTCTGGCGGACGCCACCCCCGAGCGTCTAGGACGTTCGGTTCCGGAGTTACAGACGATTAGACGTTCCCATCGCGAACGAATGGGATACGAGCGTAAGGAAAATTTGACCAAGTGCGGAGGCCAAAATCCACCAGGTAGAAAGTGGTTAGGAGCACGTTTCGGAGCATTTGGAGTCATTTGGTACCTATTTTGAAGTGTCGTTTTGGAAAAAGTGTTGGGGTTATAACTAGTTAGGGTTAGTAACTAGAGCCGGATTAGGGTTAGGGTTAGGGTTATGGCTAGGGTTAGGGTTAGGGTTAGGGTTAGGGTTAGTGGTGGGTTAGGGTTAGGGTTAGGAAAAAGGGTTTGATACCCCCTCCCGAAGGAGGAGGCAATTGCACTCTCCATTCCCCGGCCAGACCCCCGAATCCCGTCCCAAAATGGTGAACGGGTGCACTTCCCGCGCTTTCCGTACTGCACGGTCCGCCACCCGTCCTCCTCCATGTTGTGTCTTGTTTTTTGTGTATTTATTTGTATTTATTTATTTATTTATTTATTTATTTATTTAGAAAAAAATTATTAATTAACTAAGGAAGGTGTGCCTCAAAAAAAACAAAAATGCGACGTTTCGACCGTATATGGTCTTCTTCAGGCAAAAAAAATAAAATAAAAAATTAATTAAATGGCACACAAATAACTTTTTTTATTGTTGCTGCTAGGCAGGAGTCATAAATTTTTAATGTTCTCCCCTCAAGAGCTAAGTGAAAATGAGCTCTGTCAGTTTGTTTTACCCTTTTTATAACCTTGCTTCGGCTTTTTAACTTTTGTTCGTCTTTTCGTCTTTTTAAATTTTGTTTCGCCTTTTTAACTTTAATCCTATTTTTAACCAATTTTAACCTTTTTTAACCCCTAAATAGTATTTAAATCATTGTAATTTAATATTTATTTCTTTATTTATTATATTTAACCTATTTAAGCCTTTTTAATGTTTTTTAACCTCTATTTATTGTCTATTTAACCTATTTACTCCTATTTATCAATTTTTAATATTATTTATTGTCTTTTTATCGATTGTTAATGTATTTTTATGATAATAATAATCATAACAATAATCATAATATTTTTTTCAGGTCAGAAGGATGGGAGTTAGGGTTAGCGTTAGGATAGAGTTGAGGTTAGAGATTAGGGTTAGGTTAAGGTTAGGTTTTTTTAAAAAAAATTAGGGTTAAGATTAAGAGGGTTAGGGTTAGGTTAAGGTTAGGGTTGAGAAAGAAATTAGGGTTAGGTTAAGGTTAGGGTTAAGATAGAGATTAGGGTTAAGATTAGGAGGGTTAGGGTTAGGTTAAGGTTAGGGTTGAGAAAGAAGGGTTAGGGTTAGGTAGGGGATTTGGAACCGGTATCCTCCTAGGAGGAACCGGAAGCGCACGGTCCATCCCCCACATTCCCTGTCTCCCTTGCCCCAGAAAAGATGGACCGCCAAGGGGGCGGGGCTTGTGCCTCCCATAGCGGACCTCTGTCCATTTTAGTTGGGCGTCGCCCATTTTAAAGTAATTGTTTGTGTTTTTTATCTTTTTTTATGTTTTTTATGTTTTTTTATGTTTTTTAATCTTTTTAAACTTTTTAAACAACTAAAAGGGTTAGGGTTAGGGGTTAGGGTTAGGGTTAGGGTTAGGGTTAGGGTTTAGGGTTAGGGTTAGGGTTAGGGTTAGGGTTAGGAATAGGGATGATTACCACGATTAGACATTTGAGGATTAGACATTCTTGAATAACTTTTGATAGGAAGGTGATAGAGACACGAAACCTAGCTCTATCCCCACTAATTCGGGTACGCCCTTTCCAACGGTACCACCCCCGAGTCCGTAGGAGCTTCCGTTCGGGAGATACGTCACTTCCCGTTACGACAAGGTCATATCTCGGGAACGGAAGGTCGTAGAGACACGGGACCAGGACCAGCGCGTTCAGCGCCCCCGAATTATGTCTGGCGGACGCCACCCCCGAGCGTCTAGGACGTTCGGTTCCGGAGTTACAGACGATTAGACGTTCCCATCGCGAACGAATGGGATACGAGCGTAAGGAAAATTTGACCAAGTGCGGAGGCCAAAATCCACCAGGTAGAAAGTGGTTAGGAGCACGTTTCGGAGCATTTGGAGTCATTTGGTACCTATTTTGAAGTGTCGTTTTGGAAAAAGTGTTGGGGTTATAACTAGTTAGGGTTAGTAACTAGAGCCGGATTAGGGTTAGGGTTAGGGTTAGGGCTAGGGTTAGGGTTAGGGTTAGGGTTAGGGTTAGGGTTAGTGGTGGGTTAGGGTTAGGGTTAGGAAAAAGGGTTTGATACCCCCTCCCGAAGGAGGAGGCAATTGCACTCTCCATTCCCCGGCCAGACCCCCGAATCCCGTCCCAAAATGGTGAACGGGTGCACTTCCCGCGCCTTCCGTACTGCACGGTCCGCCACCCGTCCTCCTCCATGTTGTGTCTTATTTTTTTGTGTATTTATTTGTATTTATTTATTTATTTATTTATTTATTTATTTAGAAAAAAATATTATTAATTAACTAAGGAAGGTGTGCCTCAAAAAAAACAAAAATGCGACGTTTCGACCGTATATGGTCTTCTTCAGGCAAAAAAAATAAAATAAAAAATTAATTAAATGGCACACAAATAACTTTTTTTATTGTTGCTGCTAGGCAGGAGTCATAAATTTTTAATGTTCTCCCCTCAAGAGCTAAGTGAAAATGAGCTCTGTCAGTTTGTTTTACCCTTTTTATAACCTTGCTTCGGCTTTTTAACTTTTGTTCGTCTTTTCGTCTTTTTAAATTTTGTTTCGCCTTTTTAACTTTAATCCTATTTTTAACCAATTTTAACCTTTTTTAACCCCTAAATAGTATTTAAATCATTGTAATTTAATATTTATTTCTTTATTTATTATATTTAACCTATTTAAGCCTTTTTAATGTTTTTTAACCTCTATTTATTGTCTATTTAACCTATTTACTCCTATTTATCAATTTTTAATATTATTTATTGTCTTTTTATCGATTGTTAATGTATTTTTATGATAATAATAATCATAACAATAATCATAATATTTTTTTCAGGTCAGAAGGATGGGAGTTAGGGTTAGCGTTAGGATAGAGTTGAGGTTAGAGATTAGGGTTAGGTTAAGGTTAGGTTTTTTTAAAAAAAATTAGGGTTAAGATTAAGAGGGTTAGGGTTAGGTTAAGGTTAGGGTTGAGAAAGAAATTAGGGTTAGGTTAAGGTTAGGGTTAAGATAGAGATTAGGGTTAAGATTAGGAGGGTTAGGGTTAGGTTAAGGTTAGGGTTGAGAAAGAAGGGTTAGGGTTAGGTAGGGGATTTGGAACCGGTATCCTCCTAGGAGGAACCGGAAGCGCACGGTCCATCCCCCACATTCCCTGTCTCCCTTGCCCCAGAAAAGATGGACCGCCAAGGGGGCGGGGCTTGTGCCTCCCATAGCGGACCTCTGTCCATTTTAGTTGGGCGTCGCCCATTTTAAAGTAATTGTTTGTGTTTTTTATCTTTTTTTATGTTTTTTATGTTTTTTTATGTTTTTTAATCTTTTTAAACTTTTTAAACAACTAAAAGGGTTAGGGTTAGGGTTAGGGTTAGGGTTAGGGTTAGGGTTAGGGTTAGGGTTAGGGTTAGGGGTTAGGGTTAGGGTTAGGGTTGGTTAGGGTTAGGGTTAGGAATAGGGATGATTAGGGTTAGGGTTAGGAATAGGGATGATTACCACGATTAGACATTTGAGGATTAGACATTCTTGAATAACTTTTGATAGGAAGGTGATAGAGACACGAAACCTAGCTCTAGGGTTAGGGTTAGGGTTAGGGTTAGGGTTAGGGTTAGGGTTAGGGTTAGGGGTTAGGGTTAGGGTTAGGGTTAGGGTTAGGGTTAGGGTTAGGGTTAGGGGTTAGGGTTAGGGTTAGGGTTAGGGTTAGGGTTAGGGTTAGTGGGTTAGGGTTAGGGTTAGGGTTAGGGTTAGGGTTAGGGTTAGGGTTAGGGTTAGGGGTTAGGGTTAGGGTTAGGGTTAGGGTTAGGGTTAGGGTTAGGGTTAGGTTTAGAGTTAGGGTTGGGTTGGGGTAGGGAAAAAGGAAATGGGAAGGGGAGAGGGAAAGGTATGTGCACACTCCATACAGCCCTGCGAAGCATCACTCCTAGCCCTCATGAAGGCCTTGTGGATGCTATTGTCCCGATTTACTAATTAGGGTCCCCTTAGCTCTCTGTCTCGGGGTCTGAATCAGGCCAAATTGTGTTTTAAGACAGAGATCAGCACCGAATGGTAGTTGCGTGCTATTGTTTCATATGGATTTTAATTTGGGGTCAAATAGTAAATAATTTGGGTTATCACCAGGTGATCCTAAATGTCTGTGACATTAATAGTGTAAAGACACACATTAAAACATATTTACATATGAAGACATGTATACACACATGTATATGTACATATATATATTATTGAAAGATGTTTTTTTTATGTATACACACAAACACAGGCATAATGTTAATGTAAGTCCAGGTGCTCGGCCCAGTGTTTGAGCATGGCCTCTGCTGTCTCCTTGGACCAATGCACTTTGTCTCCCTCCGTGGTGAATTTGGAGGGAGGAAGTAGGGGGATGGAATTGCAGAAATCAGCAATGTGTTTATTCAGCCGTTGCAGAAATCTCTTTTGTGGGTGGGGGAGCTCCTGGGAAAAATTGATGAGGGGTATTTTGATTTGCGCCTGGGGAAAGCGTCTCTTTGCTGCTCTCAGAGCCATCTGGAGCTGCTTAAGGGCTGTGGAGGGAGTCTTTTGTGCCCTGTGGTTGAGGCCGAAGGATATAACAATTGTGTGGGGGTCCTGAGCAGAGGTGGCCTTGGAAACAATGGCTGCTGCATGCCTAAAATTGGCCCCCGGATAGCTGTCAATCTGGAGATTTTTGATCCTAAAGGGGGGGCACCTGGCGAGGTTGTAGTCCCCCATAATTAGGACCGGTTGTCTAATTGTTAGGCCCCAGTCCCTCATTTTTTTCTTTGTGTGGGCATGCCTGGTGGGTCGGCGTGTGAGGGCCTTCACAGAAGAGGTGCGGGAGGATGACAGGAGTGAGAGGTCCTGACTCACTGAACTGTCATCCTGGGAGCGTGTGGAGGCACCTGATGGCCGGAAGAGGCCTCCAGCAGGTGAGATGGATCTGGCAGTAATCCGGGAAAGTTGTGAAAAAGCCCGTGTTGGTGGACCAGGATGAGGACCAACCGTCGGAGTAGCAGCAGCAGAATCAGCAGTTGGAGCAGGAAGAGGAGCAACCAGGTAAGTATCAGGTAAGGAGGGGGGGTTTGAGGGAGGGGGGTTACTATTCTTGCGACTCTGTGCTGATGTTGCTGGAGGAGGAGGTCGTGGAGGAGGAGTAGAGGTGCCAATCGATCTCCTGCAGTCAGATGGAGGTGCAGGAGGTCTCGGAGGTCTGGTAGGTCTGGGAGGTGGAGTGGAGGTGGAGATGGATGTGGTCTCCACCTGCCGCACAGGTAAGTTGTGGTTCTGGGTTGTGGGGGGAGTTTTTTTATTATTTATGTATGTTGTGCTTGTGGACCGTGGGATGGGGTTACTGTCTGAGAGTTGGGCCAGAATGATGGCCTCAGTCTGTGGGATGGTGTCTGTTTTTAAACGACGGCCAAGTCTCCTCCTGGCCCAGGTGGAAGCGATCTGAAAAGGGCCCTGCCAGTCAGGCTCTTTAAATGTCATTAATTTGTCAATCTCCGTTTCCAGAATGTGATTATAATGTTCTTTGAGCAAAAGGAGCGTGGTGTGCTCCCAGTTCCTGGCGTTGCCCTGGATAAGGAGGCTTGTGGACTCTGTGGGAGCCGCCGGCCTGATGAATGCGGCCAGAGTCTCAGTCATGCGGCTGATTGTGGGTGGGACCACCTCCGCCGACACATTGATGAGGTGGTGAGCCGCTATGATAATTTTGTTTAAGATACGGACCTTTAATGTGAAATCCGGGTCCTGCGATGGGACTCTGTGTGCCGGTCGATCGGGTTGATGTGGCTGGGGATCCCGGTGCTGAGTCCCGAACCGGTGAGTAGAGCCGTGGATGGAGTGGAGGTCCGGTGGCCGGATGCTTCCAAGGATCCGTTTAAATGTCCGGGGCTGGTGAGGATCGGAGCGTTGTGTATTCGCGGCGTCCTGGATGGAACGCCGGCGGCGGCCGTAGCGGACTACGGTCCAATCATCGTCCCTCTGGTGTTGTGGCATCCCGTGCGCGTCTCGGTGCGTGAAAAAAAATATATATCTCTCCCCCCGAATTGAAGGGTAGAGGGTTTGAAAATATAAGAAAGATTCAAAAATATCGGGGAAGACTGGAATTCTTCTCACCACAATATTTTATTAAAAAATAAAACAAAAAACAAATGAGAGTCCGCACAGGATGAGCGCTACGTTTCGGTCAATAATCTGACCTTCTTCAGGCTTTTAACACAGTTTCTGAACATGTATAAAGGGCTAAAACAATACCGTGAGGAATGCCGTCCGGTGTATCTCTCCGTTGCCGGTCGGTGGGGGAGGAGACTGACGCTACCGTCTTCAGCAAATTCAAATATTGCGGTGTAAGAGGTCAGGGGTCAGTCAAAGCTCCCCACACCGCCGCCCCGTGGACAGGAGGGTAACAGCAGTTCCAACAGTAAAACCAAACATACATATACAGATGAGGGACGATGAAATAAAATACAGGTAAGTAACAATGGTACTGTACATTTCAGATGAGTGAAAATTAACATTTTTGTAAGAAGAAATATTGTAAACATATGGACATAAACAGGTAAGTAAAAAACTATTTACAAAAGAATGTGTGTGTTTTTTTGTGTGTGGACAGGAAAGCAATAAGATAATAATAAAATGTTGAAACAAACTATGTGTTGATTTATATCTGTTATATGGTTGATTGAATGGAGGAACCAGGCCCAGTTCAGGAGACGTCGGGTCATATGGTAAGTGTACAGTCTGGTTTTTTTGTATGAGGGTTCTATAAATTGGAGTTTTGCAAAGTTAGTGATGTTTATAATTAAGGTTAAGTTCAGGTAGAGTTGTGGGAATGGGGTTAAGGTTAGGGTTAAGTTTAGGTGGGGTTGTCACGGATTAGGTTAAGGTTAGGGTTAGGTTAAGGTAGGGTTGTCAAAGATGGGGTTAAGGTTAGGGTTAAGTTCAGGTGGGGTTGTTAAAAATGAGGTTAAGGTTAGGGTTAAGTTAAGGTAAGGTTGTCCAAAATGGGGTTAAGGTTAGGGTTGGGTTTAGGTGTGGTTGTCCGAAATGGGGTTAGGGTTAGGGTCCATGTTTGAGGGTTAAGTTCAGGAAACAGGGTTAGGGTCAGAGTTAGGTCCATGTCTGAGGGTTAAGGTTAGAGTCCATGTTAGAGAGTGGTTAAGGTTAGTCTGAGTTAGGCCTGGTCCAGAGGATGACCTGGTTAAGGTGAGGGCAATAAGCCATAAAATTAGAATCGAGAATATGATTGTAATTTAGAATATTGGATCACACAGGCATAGGGGGGGTCAGAGATGACACTCCGCATGGACTGCAGGCACCGGCATTGGTCAGGTTTAGAGTTAGGGTTGGGTTGGGGTAGGGAAAAAGGAAATGGGAAGGGGAGAGGGAAAGGTATGTGCACACTCCATACAGCCCTGCGAAGCATCACTCCTAGCCCTCATGAAGGCCTTGTGGATGCTATTGTCCCGATTTACTAATTAGGGTCCCCTTAGCTCTCTGTCTCGGGGTCTGAATCAGGCCAAATTGTGTTTTAAGACAGAGATCAGCACCGAATGGTAGTTGCGTGCTATTGTTTCATATGGATTTTAATTTGGGGTCAAATAGTAAATAATTTGGGTTATCACCAGGTGATCCTAAATGTCTGTGACATTAATAGTGTAAAGACACACATTAAAACATATTTACATATGAAGACATGTATACACACATGTATATGTACATATATATATTATTGAAAGATGTTTTTTTTATGTATACACACAAACACAGGCATAATGTTAATGTAAGTCCAGGTGCTCGGCCCAGTGTTTGAGCATGGCCTCTGCTGTCTCCTTGGACCAATGCACTTTGTCTCCCTCCGTGGTGAATTTGGAGGGAGGAAGTAGGGGGATGGAATTGCAGAAATCAGCAATGTGTTTATTCAGCCGTTGCAGAAATCTCTTTTGTGGGTGGGGGAGCTCCTGGGAAAAATTGATGAGGGGTATTTTGATTTGCGCCTGGGGAAAGCGTCTCTTTGCTGCTCTCAGAGCCATCTGGAGCTGCTTAAGGGCTGTGGAGGGAGTCTTTTGTGCCCTGTGGTTGAGGCCGAAGGATATAACAATTGTGTGGGGGTCCTGAGCAGAGGTGGCCTTGGAAACAATGGCTGCTGCATGCCTAAAATTGGCCCCCGGATAGCTGTCAATCTGGAGATTTTTGATCCTAAAGGGGGGGCACCTGGCGAGGTTGTAGTCCCCCATAATTAGGACCGGTTGTCTAATTGTTAGGCCCCAGTCCCTCATTTTTTTCTTTGTGTGGGCATGCCTGGTGGGTCGGCGTGTGAGGGCCTTCACAGAAGAGGTGCGGGAGGATGACAGGAGTGAGAGGTCCTGACTCACTGAACTGTCATCCTGGGAGCGTGTGGAGGCACCTGATGGCCGGAAGAGGCCTCCAGCAGGTGAGATGGATCTGGCAGTAATCCGGGAAAGTTGTGAAAAAGCCCGTGTTGGTGGACCAGGATGAGGACCAACCGTCGGAGTAGCAGCAGCAGAATCAGCAGTTGGAGCAGGAAGAGGAGCAACCAGGTAAGTATCAGGTAAGGAGGGGGGGTTTGAGGGAGGGGGGTTACTATTCTTGCGACTCTGTGCTGATGTTGCTGGAGGAGGAGGTCGTGGAGGAGGAGTAGAGGTGCCAATCGATCTCCTGCAGTCAGATGGAGGTGCAGGAGGTCTCGGAGGTCTGGTAGGTCTGGGAGGTGGAGTGGAGGTGGAGATGGATGTGGTCTCCACCTGCCGCACAGGTAAGTTGTGGTTCTGGGTTGTGGGGGGAGTTTTTTTATTATTTATGTATGTTGTGCTTGTGGACCGTGGGATGGGGTTACTGTCTGAGAGTTGGGCCAGAATGATGGCCTCAGTCTGTGGGATGGTGTCTGTTTTTAAACGACGGCCAAGTCTCCTCCTGGCCCAGGTGGAAGCGATCTGAAAAGGGCCCTGCCAGTCAGGCTCTTTAAATGTCATTAATTTGTCAATCTCCGTTTCCAGAATGTGATTATAATGTTCTTTGAGCAAAAGGAGCGTGGTGTGCTCCCAGTTCCTGGCGTTGCCCTGGATAAGGAGGCTTGTGGACTCTGTGGGAGCCGCCGGCCTGATGAATGCGGCCAGAGTCTCAGTCATGCGGCTGATTGTGGGTGGGACCACCTCCGCCGACACATTGATGAGGTGGTGAGCCGCTATGATAATTTTGTTTAAGATACGGACCTTTAATGTGAAATCCGGGTCCTGCGATGGGACTCTGTGTGCCGGTCGATCGGGTTGATGTGGCTGGGGATCCCGGTGCTGAGTCCCGAACCGGTGAGTAGAGCCGTGGATGGAGTGGAGGTCCGGTGGCCGGATGCTTCCAAGGATCCGTTTAAATGTCCGGGGCTGGTGAGGATCGGAGCGTTGTGTATTCGCGGCGTCCTGGATGGAACGCCGGCGGCGGCCGTAGCGGACTACGGTCCAATCATCGTCCCTCTGGTGTTGTGGCATCCCGTGCGCGTCTCGGTGCGTGAAAAAAAATATATATCTCTCCCCCCGAATTGAAGGGTAGAGGGTTTGAAAATATAAGAAAGATTCAAAAATATCGGGGAAGACTGGAATTCTTCTCACCACAATATTTTATTAAAAAATAAAACAAAAAACAAATGAGAGTCCGCACAGGATGAGCGCTACGTTTCGGTCAATAATCTGACCTTCTTCAGGCTTTTAACACAGTTTCTGAACATGTATAAAGGGCTAAAACAATACCGTGAGGAATGCCGTCCGGTGTATCTCTCCGTTGCCGGTCGGTGGGGGAGGAGACTGACGCTACCGTCTTCAGCAAATTCAAATATTGCGGTGTAAGAGGTCAGGGGTCAGTCAAAGCTCCCCACACCGCCGCCCCGTGGACAGGAGGGTAACAGCAGTTCCAACAGTAAAACCAAACATACATATACAGATGAGGGACGATGAAATAAAATACAGGTAAGTAACAATGGTACTGTACATTTCAGATGAGTGAAAATTAACATTTTTGTAAGAAGAAATATTGTAAACAT
>NW_021780177.1:2500-25205 GCF_900963305.1 Echeneis naucrates
GCTTCGACGACTGATTAAGAAGATGTTCACGGTCATCAAAATGGTGCATCATCTACAAAATGTCGCGCCGAAACCAGGGAAAGACGGACCGCGGATGATTTCTAGGATGGTGGAGGAGTTATCCATGATGATTAGACCTGCAGGTCCCACACCCCAGACCATGCAGATGATTCAGGGAAATGCTGAGAACTGGGGTTATAATACCCTGACCATCCTTATGGACCATTACAAGGAGGCTTTGGACAATACCCTTGAAGAATTGGATGAGATGCTAGTTCCTGATTGGAAGACAGCATTTGAAGTCGCTACCAGGTGGGCCCGGAGAAACCTACAACGACTGACTCGAGATGCCATTGATGCTGCAGAGGCTCTCATCACAGCGAAAGTGATTGCGACGGATGGTCAAGAGATACAATCACGACCACAGACTACAGAGAGGGCTACGGTTACAGTTCAGACAATGACAGAAGTTTCAAAAAAATCGGTGAGAATTCAAGAACAACCCTTACAATCACGCTCTGCTGACGAACCGTCACGTCCTACTGTAAAGTCAACCGCTACAATGACTGAGTCTACGCAAATCGCAGATGGAAATGAGGAGGAGGAATTCCTTTCCTTCCAAGTTCCTTTGGAACAAAGACAAGTCCGGAGAGGAAATTTGAGGAGGACGGGAGGGGTGATCTTAAGGGAGGAAGACCAATCGGATTTGATTGAGTGGGTACCATTGGAAGAATCTCCCATCCAACATTCACCTCACAGGAGTCTGTTTGACTTGTTTGAAGAAGATGAAGAAGAGGAAGATGATAATTTTGTGGCTCAGAGTCCTAGACCTTCTTCAGTCCAGAGCCCTAGGCCTTCTTCTGGATCCCCAAATCAGGGGATTCCCACACCAAACCAACATGTGGTTCAAGTCCATCATGGATTAGAGGAAGACGGAGAGATCGGCCTTCCAGATGTCCTCAGAGACTTTACACAAGGACGCTTTCAGCCGAAACGACATGTGAACACCCAACGGAAACTTACCGATTGGAACCTGGTGGTTGAAAAGAAATGGATTTTCATGGGAGATTCTAATCTTAGCAAGTTGCCGGAGCACTCCTGTGCGGACTTACAAATTGATTGCTTTCCAGGAGGACATTTCCGCCATGCTCAGGCTTTGATGGAAAAGACCTGTCCACCGAGAAATTTGGTGGTGGAGAAGATCATTTTGGCTTTCGGAATAAATTCCAGGACCAACAAATCCAAGGAGACGACAGTCAAGAATCTACAAGGGGCAATTAGATCCGCCAAAAAGAAGTTCCCGTATGCAGAGATATGGATTCCGCTTGTGAACTTTTCAACCAACCTACCTGTGGAGGAGCAACTGAATCTACGGACACTCAACGACCACATCGGAAAGAACATGGGTTTTATACCTCTACTGCCACAACATCTGTTTCAAACTGAGGCAGATGACGTCCATTGGACGGAGGACACGGGTAAGGCAATGTTTCAGCATTGGTGGAGAGAGTTAAACTGGCCCCCCCTGTAAGTCTTTTACCAGAGGGGGTTAATGGACCACCAACACTAATTAACCAGAATGTGGTGGTTCTAACTAAGAAATTTAAATTGTCTAAATCACAGCATGACCTGTTGAGTAAGGGATTGACCTTTGTGCCAACTCTAGCTAAAAGTAGAGATCACCAATTACAATTGCAGTTAGATTTACAGAACTATCATCGTAAAATAAAATTAGCAGATTTTTTTAAAAATTCGATAACGAAAGAAAAAAGGCCCTTTATTGGAGCTTCTATTTGGTCACCTTCATTAGCTGATATCGCACCAGGGATTAAAAAGTTGATTAAAGAAGATATTAAAATATTTAAAAATCATTATAAATTGAAAGGTAGGGAAAATCATAACCTAAAAATAGACGAAATCTATGCACTAAACGAATTAAAAAAGGCGAAACACATTGTTATTAAACCTGCCGACAAAGGGTCAGCAGTGGTCATTTTAGATCGAGAACAATATGTTCTTGAGGTACAAAGGCAATTAAATGACAAAATATATTATAAAAAATTAGACAGACCCATATACATGGAGACAATTCCTTTAATTCATGATATTCTAGTTAAATTAAAAAAGAAGAAATTCATAAATGCGAAACAGGTACAATATTTAAAAGGAGATCCTCAACCTAGGGAAAGGAGATTTTACATTCTCCCAAAGATTCATAAAAATCCAGAAACATGGACAATTCCATTTCAGGTTCCGAAAGGGAGACCGATTGTTTCAGATTGTAATAGTGAAACGTATTTTACAGCCGAGTTTTTGGATTTTTTTCTCAATCCCTTATCGACTAGGCACCCCTCATATGTAAAAGATACATATCATTTTGTGGAATTGGTTAAAAACTTAAAGGTCCCTTCCAAATTTTATTTCTTTTCAATGGACGTTATGAGTCTTTATACAAACATTGATATTGAAGCAGGAATTGCAGCGGTGAAAAAGATCTTTGAAAGGTACCCGGACCCCAAGAGGCCGGACGAAGAATTGCTTCAATTGTTGGACATTAATCTGAAACGGAATGATTTTATGTTTGATGGACAATTTTACCTTCAAATTAAGGGTACGGCAATGGGGAAAAGATTTGCCCCAGCATATGCCAATATCTTTATGGCAATATGGGAGGAGGAAATATTTTTGAAATGTAAAAAGAAACCACTGCATTATCTAAGGTATTTGGACGACATATGGGGTATTTGGGATGGATCAAAAGAAGAATTTGGAGAATTTCTATTTATTTTGAATGCACATGATCCGTCAATTCAGTTGGATTCTGAGATTCACTCACAATCGATTAATTTCCTGGATACTACGGTATTCAAGGGCAAAGATTTTGAAAAAACTCACAAATTGGAGGTAAAAGTCTTTTTCAAAAAAACTGATTTACATGCTTTATTGTATAAATCAAGTTTTCATCCTAAACATACTTTTGGAGGAATAGTAAAATCGCAGTTGTTGAGATTTCATAGAATTTGTACACAATCTGAATTTTTTATGGAAGCAGTGATGATCCTTTTTAACTCCTTACGGAAAAGAGGATACTCGAGACAATTTTTAAGACATTGCTTAAAAAATTTCAAATTTGAAAAACAAAAGGATGATGGGAATTTGATCCCTTTGATCACCACATTTGATTCGGTAAGTAAAAATCTGAACAGTAAATGGAAAAATAATTTCTACAGAATTCTGAACAGGTCAAATTTACTTTCTGATTTTAAAGTAATTTCAGCGTACAGGAGGAACCCAAATCTTAAAGACCTTCTGGTAGATGCTAAATTACCATCTTTGCAAATTAAGAAACCACAAAAGTATACGGAACAATTTTCCAGGTTGAGATTTATCAATAATTCAAAGGAAAACACAATAATTAAAATCACACAATTTTTCACGACAAAATCATACAATTGTGTTTATGTTTTATTTTGTGTGAAATGTACAATGAAGTATGTGGGTGAAACGAAGAATGCTTTGTTTACACGTTTGGTACAACATCGGTATAATATTAGACATAAGAAAGAATTGCATACTTTGATTGTTCAACATTTTCTATTTCATGGTTTAGATTCTTTGAGAATGGCTGGTTTACAAAGGAGTGAAATTTGGACAGACTGGGAACGGAAAAAGATGGAAAGAAGGTGGATTTATTTGCTGGGGACAAGAGAACCACACGGTTTGAATATGAAATGAACCTTAACTACAATTCTAATCTGACTCTAACCCTAATCAAGAACCCTAATCTGGCCCTAAACCTAACCCTAACCACTATTCCTAACCATAACCCTAATCTGGCCCTAACCCTAACCATAATCCCAATCTGGCCCTAACCATAACCCTAATTTGGCCCTAACCCTAACCATAACCCTAATCTGACCCTAATCCTAACCATAACCCTAATCTGGCCCTAACCCTAACCCTAATTTGGCCCTAATCCTAACCCTAACCCTAACCCTAACCCTAAACCCTAACCCTAACCCTAACCCTATAATCCCAAGTTGGCCCTAACCTTAACCCTAACCCTAATCTGGCCCTAACTTTAACCATAATCCCAATTAATCCCAATTTAGCCCTAACCTTAACCATAACCCTAATCTGGCCCTAACCTTAACCATAATCTTAATTTGACCCTAATCTTAACTTTAACTGTAACCCTAATTTGGCCCTAACCCTAAACCATAATCTTAATCTGACTCTAAAAATATATTTAAGCAGTTTTTGTTTTTTTTAAAAAATAATTATTAAAAAAATTTTTTTTAAAAAAATTATAATTAAAAATTTCAATATGAAACAATTATATTAAAAAGATTTGTTAATTCCTACTTATTTTTTTAAAAAATTATACAAAAAAATGGGGTTTATAAGGTTAAAAAAGTTAAAACATTAAAAAAGACGATTGACGAACACTAAAAAATAACCGAATATAAGAAACCAACTTGGAAGGGTATAAATAGGGCAACACAAAGAGAGCTCATTTCACTGTTGGTTTTCGGAGGGACAACATTCCACCTAAATAAAACCAGCCATTCTGTTTTGCTATTGCTAACTTTTGGTTAGCAATTCTTTATTTAGTGTGCCTCGCCTGATGAAGACCCCTGCGAGGGTCGAAACGTTGCAGTTTGGCACACTTTTTTCTTTTTCTTTTTGTTTTTTTAAAAAAATATAAAAAATTGTAATTTCATTTTGAATTATTCATTAAAAAGACAGTTTTTGAAATAAAAGAAGGACAATTTTTTTCATTTTGAAATTTATTTTTTTTAAAAAAACAACAACAAATAATTTAAAAAAAACACAAAAAAAAGACAACAACAACAATGGGGCAAGGCGGATGGACCGAGGTGCGTTACGGTCGCCGCCGCCAACAGCCCGACCGGGTCCAGTGGGGAGGAGCCACCGGGTGGACGGACAGTGCCACTTCCACCACCTCCCAGAGGGGGTGGGGATCTAATTTTTTTAAAAAACCTAACCCTAACCCTAACCCTAACCCTAACCCTAACCCTAACCCTAACCCTAACCCTAACCCTAACCCTAACCCTAACCCTAACCCTAACCCTAACCCTAACCCTAACCCTAACCCCTAACCCTAACCCTAACCCTAACCCTAACCCTAACCCTAACCCTAACCCTAACCCTAACCCTAACCCTAACCCTAACCCTAACCCCTAACCCTAACCCTAACCCTAACCCTAACCCTAACCCTAACCCTAACCCTAACCCTAACCCTAACCCTAACCCCTAACCCTAACCCTAACCCTAACCCTAACCCTAACCCTAACCCTAACCCCTAACCCTAACCCTAACCCTAACCCTAACCCTAACCCTAACCCTAACCCCCTAACCCTAACCCTAACCCTAACCCTAACCCTAACCCTAACCCTAACCCTAACCCTAACCCTTCCTCCATTTTGATTTCTGTGTTCTGGGCTGGACACCCACTATCAACTACCAACACATCAACATACAATTTTATTTCACATTTAATTTTTCCAAACATAATAAGTTCCACCGCCTTATTTCCTCTCCACCGAGACACTGTCCCCCTCCGTGGGCTTCCGTCCCTTCCTCTGCCTTGTTGCCTCTGCCTGGGGTTTGAACCCTGGTCCTCCATTCCAGAGTCCGCCACGATCTGCCTGCGCCACTGCAACGGCCTCCTATTTACTCTCCCATGGCCACCTCACTTTCGGCAGCAATAATCAATAAATGATTTTTTTTTTTTTTTTTTTTTTTTTTTTTTTTTTTTTTTTTTTTTTTTTTTTTTTTTTTTTTTTTTCCTTTTTCTCGTGTAGATCCGCCTCCTCAACCCTATCAATCCCCCAGCATAATAATGACTTTGTTTGGCCCTATGGCCCAGCCCTTTCCCTACCGTGACGCTCCTTCGGGGATTTGAACCCTGTTCCTCTGGGCCAGGGTCCTCTGTCTTTCACTTGCACCACAGCTACTGCTTTGTATTCATCCTCTTAAGGTCATCCCACTTTCAATAGCAATCATCAATTTTTTTTTTTTTTTTTTTTTTTTTTTTTTTTTTTTTTTTTTTTTTTTCCATAAATTGACCAGTCCTTCATCACAGTTGGCCAGTGCAACAACAATTTTATCTAACTCATAACCCTAACCCAACCCCAACCCTAACCCAGCGCGTGCCACTGTCCTGACCTTGGATTGGTTCAACTTCAAGAATTTACTTTCCTTTTTTATGGCTTATGGACACACATACTTATGCTCCCATGAGGATATTGAACTCTGCAGTAGAATTTACTGACCCAGCCATGCTACAACCCACAAAAAGACTGTTTGTTATAACATTAGCTGTGACCCCATAAACCCACACCAGGAAACCACCTCATCCCCCAAGAGGACACCTCCTCCCTTCTCGGCCTGGAACTCCTGGGATTTGAACCCCCTTCTCCTCGCTCCAGAGTTTTGGGCCCAGCCAGGTGAGCTATACTTTTTCCTTCTGACCACACTTTCTCAGTTCACTCAATCAGTCATTTCCCTCTAACACCAAAAGCCCAACCTATCACTCCAATCCAATCACAATCATCATTGACTTTTCCCTCCAAAATTACAGACTACACCCACCTATACCTTCATCCTATTGGTTCTTGACACTTGGGGGAGGGGTTTACCCCCCCTTCCCCAATATTCAAAAACCTACTCTAGACCATTACCTGGTTTCCCCTGAAGAAGCAGTAACCCTGCGAAACGTTGGGAATTCATCCTTTGAGGAAAAAACCTTCATTTTCCTGTTTTATTCTCCTTTTGGTCCCAACTTTGGACCTTATTTTTTATTGGATTTTATTGCCTTTAAATTTAATAAAGATTAGTTTTTTAACTGTGGTGGAGGGCTCTGCCTCCCGGCCTCCTGGCCACCACAGAAGCTCTTTACCTCTCCTTGAGCTCTGTTTTTGCCAGCCAGCCTCACCAGATATGGACCGAGAGACTCTCTGAAGCACACCAAACTGCTCTCTGGCTATATAACCTCAAACAAGACTGAGACAACCTCCAGCGGCCATTTCAGGTAAGAGCTCTCCACCACTATGTCACAAACACAGGGTGCAGGTTTTTCTCCAAAGGATTTAACAGGTATTGGACATCCACACATACACCCCCACACTCTACCTCAGCCACCACCCCTTATGTCAACCATTATACACTCACCTACTAGATTACACACAGTGAGAACACCCACCACCACTCGCACACTGATGCACCCACCGGACCCACAGACCAGACTCTCTAGCAAACAATATTTCAAGCTTATCCAAGCTATTCACCACAAGCAGATAATGGACAAAGCACTACACACAGGCACTTTTCCGCCAGGCATGTACAGGCAGGTTAACCGCCTTACAGATTTCATCAAACCATCTACTCCTACAGCAGAAACCCGCAATAAAATATACGATAACACCACACTCTGGATGACTAATACAATTTCCATACTACACCATCATTATACTACTATTATAGACACCATTAGGACTACATCATACAACCCCACAGCATATCACATAGCCACTGGCTGGGCCCAAAAAAGATACGGACCCAAACTAATACCCGAGACTCTTCAGAAGACTTTACAGATCATCAAGCCTCCGGACAACAGCTCCACCACAGGAATTTTACTTCAACCAGCGGACATCACCACTCTACCCACCATTAATGAAGAAGATTTCCCCCGTCTACCTGCATCACAAGCCCCCCATAAACTTTCTCAGGACTTCACAGCTAAGACACCCTCCCAAGATACACCACCGGGCCCCACTGCTTCTACATCCACCCGACCACAGCAGACTAATCAACAACACCAGCCATCCATAACCCTTCCACAAGCTACACCCTCCAAACCGCCTCATCTAGTTCAGACTACCCTCTCGGCTGGCTATTTCTATTCTAAAGTTCAACCAGGAACCGATCAACAACTCCACCAGGACTTCACCAACATCAGACGAGGACCCATCAAAACTCAGCAGACCTCTAATACAGTCCCCACCCTCTCACCCATTAACAAACAACATGACCAGGACCAGAGACAACCTCAACCTCCTTTAGTTCAGATAGACTTATCCACATCTACTCCCCACCCTCCCAAAACAAAAAAAGTCACTTTTGGACCATTTTCTACATTTGGTACAGCCGACACTACTTTCAACTCTGACTTGCCCTCATCTATTATACCAGCCAACTCCACTACTTCTACAACACCACTACCTAGGACCGCAGCTAAGCTACCTAGCATGACTCAGACTTTGGCTCAGATACACCCCCCACCTTCTGTTGGACCCATCCACCCATCAGTACCACAACACACTCCCTCTCATACCGACTCAAATGTTTCTGTTCACACTGTGGACACCATTCTCACTTCCTCTTCTTCTTCCTCTTCAATAGATGCTGCTGACATCTCGTTGAACCAGGCCGGACAGCAAATAATAACTAAAGAGGAGGCTTCAATGATGACAGGGTCAAACAAGGTTAACCATAACCGAAATGCAACCCTTTCTGAGCCCTCCTCTCCTCACAGACCAACTCAGGCCATGCTGTCTGGCCAGCCCCCTTTCTCCCCCAGCATCAAAATAGCACCGGTTTCATATACCACTACTCTATCTTCACCTGTCTGCTCCCCTGCACTCAATCACAGTCAACCTCTCTCCCCCTTACTCTCTCCATCCCAGTCATCACCCTCTTCCCCTCCTACTCTCACCCACCCACCTGTTTCCTCTCCTGCCTCTTTACGCTCCATCCCTCCGAACTCTTCAGGTGTACATGACTTTTCAATCTTCAGCCCTCTACCCTTACCCAAGGACAACCCCACAGACTCACCTATTACAAAGCTCCCCCCCTCCCCCCCTCTCCTGCTACCTTCACTCCAGCCTGACACTCCAGTTACTTCTACTACCACTCATTCTCCCCCTCGAGCCATCCTCATCAACCCTACAGCGATGACCCATCCTCTTTCCAATACTACCCTCTTCAGACCAACTCACCACATTGCACGTCCCGCCCGGAAGATTCAAGACTGGTCCTTCAAACCAAAAAAACCAATCCTCATCCTGGGAGACTCCAATATCAATAGAATACCGGCTCATACTCACCCACAAATCCAATTGGACAGCTACCCGGGCGCCAACGCTTACCACTTCCTGAAGGTCCTGGAAAAATGCAATCCGCAAGCCCAAGTCAAGACGGTCATCTTCTCTGTGGGCATCAACAACAAGGACCAGGACCCCAGGCAGACCACCACCAAGCAACTTAGAGCCCTATTCCGCATGGCCAAGTCGACCTTCCCCAATGCGGATGTATACTTTCCCATAATGAATTTTTCTCCTCACCTCACCCCCACACAGAAAAACAACCTCAAGTTGGTTAACAACATCATGTCCATTCATGTCCCCATACTCACCGAAATTCCTCATGATACATTCCACACTGAGAAGGACAATATCCATTGGACCGCAACCACAGCTAAAGATATTTTTGAAAATTGGCTCACTCAGTTAAATTTACTGTGACGCCAAAACCCAACCCGGGCACACACACACACACACACACCCCCGGGGACCTGGACTGGAACTCTTCCTCTAACCTCCTCAATCTAGCCACTCTATTCACTCCTTCCACACCCCAGCGTCACCTCCTGGAGAGGGGCCTTTCATTCATCCCACGACCAACTCATTTTGACCGGGAGGAACTACATAGAGACCTTCACCTTTTTCACAGACGTATCAAACTTATAGATTACTTTCACCCATCCACAGATTACCGCCATACCCAATTCATTCAACCGTCTCACTGGGAACCGGATTACTCTCTACTCCACCCACATACAAAAGAATTCATCCGCACCAATAGACGTGCCCTACAACGATACAGACCTCCGACTGACATCCCGGATAACTTACCAGAGACTGAACGCAGGGCCCTATTGGACCTCACCCGTAATCCCAATATCATCATCAAGCAGGCAGACAAAGGCTCTAAAACAGTCATCATGGACAGACAGCACTATCTTCTTGAAGCTAACCGTCAACTCAACAACAATACACATTATAAACGACTGGACACATCCATCCAACCTCAAACTCAGACCAAACTCAGGACCATTATACAGACACTATACAACAACAAATACATTACAGCCAAACAAAGAGACTTTCTTTTTGGACCCAACAACCCACGACCACGCTACTTTTACTTACTTCCTAAGATCCACAAAGAACCTGACTCCTGGACCACTCCCTTTGTAGTTCCTCCCGGTAGACCCATTGTCTCAGACTGTAACAGCACCACTTACCACGTCTCACAATACATAGATCATTTTCTAGGCCCTCTCTCCACACGACACCCCAGTTACATTAAAGACACATACCATTTTCTGGACATCATTAGACCCATGACTGTTTCCAACACAGCTTTTCTTTTCACAATAGATATTGATAGCCTTTATACTAATATCAACACAGAACTCGGACTACAAGTCGTTTCCACCATTTTCAATAAATTTCCTGACCCCAAGAGACCGGACAAAGAACTTCTCCAGCTTATTGAACTCTGCCTCACCCACAATGACTTTTTCTTTAATAACCAGTTTTATTTACAGATTCACGGCACGGCCATGGGCCAGAGATTCGCTCCATCCTACGCCAATCTCTACATGAGCGAATGGGAGCGAGAAGCCCTGTCAAAGTGTCCCCTTCAACCTACTCTCTACCTTAGATACCTAGATGATATTTTTGGCATTTGGCCCCATTCACTCTCCGCGTTCACAGATTTCATACATATTCTTAATAACCATCATCCATCCATATCAGTTAAATACACAATAAATGCCTCACATATCAATTTCCTAGACACCACAGTTTCTTTCAGGCCCCTCAACACCACTCACAAATCCCTACAGACCAAAGTATATTTCAAACCCACGGACACACATGCTCTCCTCCATAAAGCTAGTTACCATCCCAAACATACATTCAAAGGTACTATCAAATCTCAAATCATCCGTTTTTTTTCGCCTCAGCTCAGACATTTTAGATTTTCATAAGGCCACCAGCATTCTTTTTCATAGCCTCCGTCTCCGGGGCTACTCCAAACGCTTCCTCCGCTCCATTAAATATGACACCCTGGCCTCTCTCGCTCCCATTCGCTCACCGCCCCATTTTCCCCACCCACTCCAGGTCCCCTTACATGAGCCGTCTCCAGGCCCATCCCCTGATCGGACTGACGACTCTCACTACCAGTCCCCTCACCCCGACCCTGACCCTAACCACTCCCCCAACCCCACCCCTTACCTTAACCGCCTTTCTGCCACTGACCCTGACCAGGGCCGCTACTCTCTTCCCTCTTTTCCTAAACCTAACCCTATTCACCAACCCACCCCCACCTCTAACCTTAACCATCTTCCACCCTCTGCCTCATCCCATAACCCTCTACCTACTCCCTCTCCTAACCTTAACCACCCCAATCCTAACCCCAACCCCTCTTTCCCCTACCCTAAACAGGGTCTGTATCCTCCTCCATCTCCTTACCCTAACCCTAACCCTCAGGTCTTTCCGCCCTCTAACCTTAACCATCCTCCTTCCTCCTTTCCTGATCCCAACCCCTCTTCCTCTCCTAACCCCAACCACATTCCTCCTCACCTTCACCTTGACCCCGCTAAGCCTGGAGACGGCCTCCACCTACCCTGCTCACACACACACACAACTCATCACCCCCCACCCCCATCACCTCATCTCATCCCCCTCATTTCCACTTTTTCTCATAGAATTACAGGCCTACACCGCATCATTAAACGCAATTTCCCCACTCTTCAGACTCGACACCCGGCCTTTCTCAACCATAGAATCATCTCCGCCTATAGGAAACACAGGAACCTTCAGTCCATCCTCACCACAGCCAAGTTTTCTGACCACAGGCCCACCCCTTCATTGCAACATTCTCATCATTACAGAAATAGAAAATACATCCACAATCCTCATACTAACGCCGCACACCCCACATTAGGTTCCTTTTCTCTCACTACTACTAATGTTGTATATATCATCACTTGCACCCTCTGCAACAAACATTATATAGGTGAAACCCAACACTCTATTCACACCCGGCTCTCTCAGCACTTGTACAATATTGGGGAGGGTCGACTGACCACCCCCTTGGTACAACATTTTCAAGTGCATCCCTCAATCCATCTCATCATCTCGGGATTGGAAAATAATGACTACTGGACCATTGGGCAGAGGAAGCGGGCGGAACGGATTTGGATCCACAGGCTCGGGACCACCGTACCAGGAGGCCTCAACGCTGACTAAAGCTCTCCAGGCGCCTGTACTCCTGGTGCGGTCGCCCCGTGCCTGCGCCCTCTTACCAACCACAACCTTCTCCTCCCTTATCCTCCAAACAGTAACCTTGACTCTCACACCATTCCCATTCTTCCAGGAGGTTTATCTGAGACTTGCCTTTTAGTTTCTTTCTAAATAAAGTTCTTTTAAATAACAACAGGTTTCTCTTGATTTCTTTTATTCTCTTAGCATTCTTCTATTATATTATATATTCTTACACACGGGACTAACACTAAAAATTCTATTGCATGTTTTATTTTCATATTGTTCTTTGTATATTAGCACTTATTTTATATTATTATTAACCAAGCACTTATTTTATACCATTATTAACCAAGCACTTATTTTATTATATTATTTATTTATATTTGCATGGGTTATGCCATAATTCTATGCTTTTAGCACTTATTATATTTTTTATCCTTTTGTATTATGTTTGTCGTTTTTTCATTATCATAGCACTTATTTTAGCATGTGGCTCGCATCCCTCCCTCTTTCAGCACTTATCTCTTGTATTTTTAGCTTAGTCCCTGTCCTGTTTTTCTACCCTGTCCAACTTTAGCTTTTCCACTTACCTCCATTTTGTCTCAGCTCTTCCTCCATTTTGATTTCTGTGTTCTGGGCTGGACACCCACTATCAACTACCAACACATCAACATACAATTTTATTTCACATTTAATTTTTCCAAACATAATAAGTTCCACCGCCTTATTTCCTCTCCACCGAGACACTGTCCCCCTCCGTGGGCTTCCGTCCCTTCCTCTGCCTTGTTGCCTCTGCCTGGGGTTTGAACCCTGGTCCTCCATTCCAGAGTCCGCCACGATCTGCCTGCGCCACTGCAACGGCCTCCTATTTACTCTCCCATGGCCACCTCACTTTCGGCAGCAATAATCAATAAATGATTTTTTTTTTTTTTTTTTTTTTTTTTTTTTTTTTTTTTTTTTTTTTTTTTTTTTTTTTTTTTTTTTCCTTTTTCTCGTGTAGATCCGCCTCCTCAACCCTATCAATCCCCCAGCATAATAATGACTTTGTTTGGCCCTATGGCCCAGCCCTTTCCCTACCGTGACGCTCCTTCGGGGATTTGAACCCTGTTCCTCTGGGCCAGGGTCCTCTGTCTTTCACTTGCACCACAGCTACTGCTTTGTATTCATCCTCTTAAGGTCATCCCACTTTCAATAGCAATCATCAATTTTTTTTTTTTTTTTTTTTTTTTTTTTTTTTTTTTTTTTTTTTTTTTCCATAAATTGACCAGTCCTTCATCACAGTTGGCCAGTGCAACAACAATTTTATCTAACTCATAACCCTAACCCAACCCCAACCCTAACCCAGCGCGTGCCACTGTCCTGACCTTGGATTGGTTCAACTTCAAGAATTTACTTTCCTTTTTTATGGCTTATGGACACACATACTTATGCTCCCATGAGGATATTGAACTCTGCAGTAGAATTTACTGACCCAGCCATGCTACAACCCACAAAAAGACTGTTTGTTATAACATTAGCTGTGACCCCATAAACCCACACCAGGAAACCACCTCATCCCCCAAGAGGACACCTCCTCCCTTCTCGGCCTGGAACTCCTGGGATTTGAACCCCCTTCTCCTCGCTCCAGAGTTTTGGGCCCAGCCAGGTGAGCTATACTTTTTCCTTCTGACCACACTTTCTCAGTTCACTCAATCAGTCATTTCCCTCTAACACCAAAAGCCCAACCTATCACTCCAATCCAATCACAATCATCATTGACTTTTCCCTCCAAAATTACAGACTACACCCACCTATACCTTCATCCTATTGGTTCTTGACACTTGGGGGAGGGGTTTACCCCCCCTTCCCCAATATTCAAAAACCTACTCTAGACCATTACCTGGTTTCCCCTGAAGAAGCAGTAACCCTGCGAAACGTTGGGAATTCATCCTTTGAGGAAAAAACCTTCATTTTCCTGTTTTATTCTCCTTTTGGTCCCAACTTTGGACCTTATTTTTTATTGGATTTTATTGCCTTTAAATTTAATAAAGATTAGTTTTTTAACTGTGGTGGAGGGCTCTGCCTCCCGGCCTCCTGGCCACCACAGAAGCTCTTTACCTCTCCTTGAGCTCTGTTTTTGCCAGCCAGCCTCACCAGATATGGACCGAGAGACTCTCTGAAGCACACCAAACTGCTCTCTGGCTATATAACCTCAAACAAGACTGAGACAACCTCCAGCGGCCATTTCAGGTAAGAGCTCTCCACCACTATGTCACAAACACAGGGTGCAGGTTTTTCTCCAAAGGATTTAACAGGTATTGGACATCCACACATACACCCCCACACTCTACCTCAGCCACCACCCCTTATGTCAACCATTATACACTCACCTACTAGATTACACACAGTGAGAACACCCACCACCACTCGCACACTGATGCACCCACCGGACCCACAGACCAGACTCTCTAGCAAACAATATTTCAAGCTTATCCAAGCTATTCACCACAAGCAGATAATGGACAAAGCACTACACACAGGCACTTTTCCGCCAGGCATGTACAGGCAGGTTAACCGCCTTACAGATTTCATCAAACCATCTACTCCTACAGCAGAAACCCGCAATAAAATATACGATAACACCACACTCTGGATGACTAATACAATTTCCATACTACACCATCATTATACTACTATTATAGACACCATTAGGACTACATCATACAACCCCACAGCATATCACATAGCCACTGGCTGGGCCCAAAAAAGATACGGACCCAAACTAATACCCGAGACTCTTCAGAAGACTTTACAGATCATCAAGCCTCCGGACAACAGCTCCACCACAGGAATTTTACTTCAACCAGCGGACATCACCACTCTACCCACCATTAATGAAGAAGATTTCCCCCGTCTACCTGCATCACAAGCCCCCCATAAACTTTCTCAGGACTTCACAGCTAAGACACCCTCCCAAGATACACCACCGGGCCCCACTGCTTCTACATCCACCCGACCACAGCAGACTAATCAACAACACCAGCCATCCATAACCCTTCCACAAGCTACACCCTCCAAACCGCCTCATCTAGTTCAGACTACCCTCTCGGCTGGCTATTTCTATTCTAAAGTTCAACCAGGAACCGATCAACAACTCCACCAGGACTTCACCAACATCAGACGAGGACCCATCAAAACTCAGCAGACCTCTAATACAGTCCCCACCCTCTCACCCATTAACAAACAACATGACCAGGACCAGAGACAACCTCAACCTCCTTTAGTTCAGATAGACTTATCCACATCTACTCCCCACCCTCCCAAAACAAAAAAAGTCACTTTTGGACCATTTTCTACATTTGGTACAGCCGACACTACTTTCAACTCTGACTTGCCCTCATCTATTATACCAGCCAACTCCACTACTTCTACAACACCACTACCTAGGACCGCAGCTAAGCTACCTAGCATGACTCAGACTTTGGCTCAGATACACCCCCCACCTTCTGTTGGACCCATCCACCCATCAGTACCACAACACACTCCCTCTCATACCGACTCAAATGTTTCTGTTCACACTGTGGACACCATTCTCACTTCCTCTTCTTCTTCCTCTTCAATAGATGCTGCTGACATCTCGTTGAACCAGGCCGGACAGCAAATAATAACTAAAGAGGAGGCTTCAATGATGACAGGGTCAAACAAGGTTAACCATAACCGAAATGCAACCCTTTCTGAGCCCTCCTCTCCTCACAGACCAACTCAGGCCATGCTGTCTGGCCAGCCCCCTTTCTCCCCCAGCATCAAAATAGCACCGGTTTCATATACCACTACTCTATCTTCACCTGTCTGCTCCCCTGCACTCAATCACAGTCAACCTCTCTCCCCCTTACTCTCTCCATCCCAGTCATCACCCTCTTCCCCTCCTACTCTCACCCACCCACCTGTTTCCTCTCCTGCCTCTTTACGCTCCATCCCTCCGAACTCTTCAGGTGTACATGACTTTTCAATCTTCAGCCCTCTACCCTTACCCAAGGACAACCCCACAGACTCACCTATTACAAAGCTCCCCCCCTCCCCCCCTCTCCTGCTACCTTCACTCCAGCCTGACACTCCAGTTACTTCTACTACCACTCATTCTCCCCCTCGAGCCATCCTCATCAACCCTACAGCGATGACCCATCCTCTTTCCAATACTACCCTCTTCAGACCAACTCACCACATTGCACGTCCCGCCCGGAAGATTCAAGACTGGTCCTTCAAACCAAAAAAACCAATCCTCATCCTGGGAGACTCCAATATCAATAGAATACCGGCTCATACTCACCCACAAATCCAATTGGACAGCTACCCGGGCGCCAACGCTTACCACTTCCTGAAGGTCCTGGAAAAATGCAATCCGCAAGCCCAAGTCAAGACGGTCATCTTCTCTGTGGGCATCAACAACAAGGACCAGGACCCCAGGCAGACCACCACCAAGCAACTTAGAGCCCTATTCCGCATGGCCAAGTCGACCTTCCCCAATGCGGATGTATACTTTCCCATAATGAATTTTTCTCCTCACCTCACCCCCACACAGAAAAACAACCTCAAGTTGGTTAACAACATCATGTCCATTCATGTCCCCATACTCACCGAAATTCCTCATGATACATTCCACACTGAGAAGGACAATATCCATTGGACCGCAACCACAGCTAAAGATATTTTTGAAAATTGGCTCACTCAGTTAAATTTACTGTGACGCCAAAACCCAACCCGGGCACACACACACACACACACACCCCCGGGGACCTGGACTGGAACTCTTCCTCTAACCTCCTCAATCTAGCCACTCTATTCACTCCTTCCACACCCCAGCGTCACCTCCTGGAGAGGGGCCTTTCATTCATCCCACGACCAACTCATTTTGACCGGGAGGAACTACATAGAGACCTTCACCTTTTTCACAGACGTATCAAACTTATAGATTACTTTCACCCATCCACAGATTACCGCCATACCCAATTCATTCAACCGTCTCACTGGGAACCGGATTACTCTCTACTCCACCCACATACAAAAGAATTCATCCGCACCAATAGACGTGCCCTACAACGATACAGACCTCCGACTGACATCCCGGATAACTTACCAGAGACTGAACGCAGGGCCCTATTGGACCTCACCCGTAATCCCAATATCATCATCAAGCAGGCAGACAAAGGCTCTAAAACAGTCATCATGGACAGACAGCACTATCTTCTTGAAGCTAACCGTCAACTCAACAACAATACACATTATAAACGACTGGACACATCCATCCAACCTCAAACTCAGACCAAACTCAGGACCATTATACAGACACTATACAACAACAAATACATTACAGCCAAACAAAGAGACTTTCTTTTTGGACCCAACAACCCACGACCACGCTACTTTTACTTACTTCCTAAGATCCACAAAGAACCTGACTCCTGGACCACTCCCTTTGTAGTTCCTCCCGGTAGACCCATTGTCTCAGACTGTAACAGCACCACTTACCACGTCTCACAATACATAGATCATTTTCTAGGCCCTCTCTCCACACGACACCCCAGTTACATTAAAGACACATACCATTTTCTGGACATCATTAGACCCATGACTGTTTCCAACACAGCTTTTCTTTTCACAATAGATATTGATAGCCTTTATACTAATATCAACACAGAACTCGGACTACAAGTCGTTTCCACCATTTTCAATAAATTTCCTGACCCCAAGAGACCGGACAAAGAACTTCTCCAGCTTATTGAACTCTGCCTCACCCACAATGACTTTTTCTTTAATAACCAGTTTTATTTACAGATTCACGGCACGGCCATGGGCCAGAGATTCGCTCCATCCTACGCCAATCTCTACATGAGCGAATGGGAGCGAGAAGCCCTGTCAAAGTGTCCCCTTCAACCTACTCTCTACCTTAGATACCTAGATGATATTTTTGGCATTTGGCCCCATTCACTCTCCGCGTTCACAGATTTCATACATATTCTTAATAACCATCATCCATCCATATCAGTTAAATACACAATAAATGCCTCACATATCAATTTCCTAGACACCACAGTTTCTTTCAGGCCCCTCAACACCACTCACAAATCCCTACAGACCAAAGTATATTTCAAACCCACGGACACACATGCTCTCCTCCATAAAGCTAGTTACCATCCCAAACATACATTCAAAGGTACTATCAAATCTCAAATCATCCGTTTTTTTCGCCTCAGCTCAGACATTTTAGATTTTCATAAGGCCACCAGCATTCTTTTTCATAGCCTCCGTCTCCGGGGCTACTCCAAACGCTTCCTCCGCTCCATTAAATATGACACCCTGGCCTCTCTCGCTCCCATTCGCTCACCGCCCCATTTTCCCCACCCACTCCAGGTCCCCTTACATGAGCCGTCTCCAGGCCCATCCCCTGATCGGACTGACGACTCTCACTACCAGTCCCCTCACCCCGACCCTGACCCTAACCACTCCCCCAACCCCACCCCTTACCTTAACCGCCTTTCTGCCACTGACCCTGACCAGGGCCGCTACTCTCTTCCCTCTTTTCCTAAACCTAACCCTATTCACCAACCCACCCCCACCTCTAACCTTAACCATCTTCCACCCTCTGCCTCATCCCATAACCCTCTACCTACTCCCTCTCCTAACCTTAACCACCCCAATCCTAACCCCAACCCCTCTTTCCCCTACCCTAAACAGGGTCTGTATCCTCCTCCATCTCCTTACCCTAACCCTAACCCTCAGGTCTTTCCGCCCTCTAACCTTAACCATCCTCCTTCCTCCTTTCCTGATCCCAACCCCTCTTCCTCTCCTAACCCCAACCACATTCCTCCTCACCTTCACCTTGACCCCGCTAAGCCTGGAGACGGCCTCCACCTACCCTGCTCACACACACACACAACTCATCACCCCCCACCCCCATCACCTCATCTCATCCCCCTCATTTCCACTTTTTCTCATAGAATTACAGGCCTACACCGCATCATTAAACGCAATTTCCCCACTCTTCAGACTCGACACCCGGCCTTTCTCAACCATAGAATCATCTCCGCCTATAGGAAACACAGGAACCTTCAGTCCATCCTCACCACAGCCAAGTTTTCTGACCACAGGCCCACCCCTTCATTGCAACATTCTCATCATTACAGAAATAGAAAATACATCCACAATCCTCATACTAACGCCGCACACCCCACATTAGGTTCCTTTTCTCTCACTACTACTAATGTTGTATATATCATCACTTGCACCCTCTGCAACAAACATTATATAGGTGAAACCCAACACTCTATTCACACCCGGCTCTCTCAGCACTTGTACAATATTGGGGAGGGTCGACTGACCACCCCCTTGGTACAACATTTTCAAGTGCATCCCTCAATCCATCTCATCATCTCGGGATTGGAAAATAATGACTACTGGACCATTGGGCAGAGGAAGCGGGCGGAACGGATTTGGATCCACAGGCTCGGGACCACCGTACCAGGAGGCCTCAACGCTGACTAAAGCTCTCCAGGCGCCTGTACTCCTGGTGCGGTCGCCCCGTGCCTGCGCCCTCTTACCAACCACAACCTTCTCCTCCCTTATCCTCCAAACAGTAACCTTGACTCTCACACCATTCCCATTCTTCCAGGAGGTTTATCTGAGACTTGCCTTTTAGTTTCTTTCTAAATAAAGTTCTTTTAAATAACAACAGGTTTCTCTTGATTTCTTTTATTCTCTTAGCATTCTTCTATTATATTATATATTCTTACACACGGGACTAACACTAAAAATTCTATTGCATGTTTTATTTTCATATTGTTCTTTGTATATTAGCACTTATTTTATATTATTATTAACCAAGCACTTATTTTATACCATTATTAACCAAGCACTTATTTTATTATATTATTTATTTATATTTGCATGGGTTATGCCATAATTCTATGCTTTTAGCACTTATTATATTTTTTATCCTTTTGTATTATGTTTGTCGTTTTTTCATTATCATAGCACTTATTTTAGCATGTGGCTCGCATCCCTCCCTCTTTCAGCACTTATCTCTTGTATTTTTAGCTTAGTCCCTGTCCTGTTTTTCTACCCTGTCCAACTTTAGCTTTTCCACTTACCTCCATTTTGTCTCAGCTCTTCCTCCATTTTGATTTCTGTGTTCTGGGCTGGACACCCACTATCAACTACCAACACATCAACATACAATTTTATTTCACATTTAATTTTTCCAAACATAATAAGTTCCACCGCCTTATTTCCTCTCCACCGAGACACTGTCCCCCTCCGTGGGCTTCCGTCCCTTCCTCTGCCTTGTTGCCTCTGCCTGGGGTTTGTACCCTGGTCCTCCATTCCAGAGTCCGCCACGATCTGCCTGCGCCACTGCAACGGCCTCCTATTTACTCTCCCATGGCCACCTCACTTTCGGCAGCAATAATCAATAAATGATTTTTTTTTTTTTTTTTTTTTTTTTTTTTTTTTTTTTTTTTTTTTTTTTTTTTTTTTTTTTTTTTTTTTTTTCCTTTTTCTCGTGTAGATCCGCCTCCTCAACCCTATCAATCCCCCAGCATAATAATGACTTTGTTTGGCCCTATGGCCCAGCCCTTTCCCTACCGTGACGCTCCTTCGGGGATTTGAACCCTGTTCCTCTGGGCCAGGGTCCTCTGTCTTTCACTTGCACCACAGCTACTGCTTTGTATTCATCCTCTTAAGGTCATCCCACTTTCAATAGCAATCATCAATTTTTTTTTTTTTTTTTTTTTTTTTTTTTTTTTTTTTTTTTTTTTTTTTCCATAAATTGACCAGTCCTTCATCACAGTTGGCCAGTGCAACAACAATTTTATCTAACTCATAACCCTAACCCAACCCCAACCCTAACCCAGCGCGTGCCACTGTCCTGACCTTGGATTGGTTCAACTTCAAGAATTTACTTTCCTTTTTTATGGCTTATGGACACACATACTTATGCTCCCATGAGGATATTGAACTCTGCAGTAGAATTTACTGACCCAGCCATGCTACAACCCACAAAAAGACTGTTTGTTATAACATTAGCTGTGACCCCATAAACCCACACCAGGAAACCACCTCATCCCCCAAGAGGACACCTCCTCCCTTCTCGGCCTGGAACTCCTGGGATTTGAACCCCCTTCTCCTCGCTCCAGAGTTTTGGGCCCAGCCAGGTGAGCTATACTTTTTCCTTCTGACCACACTTTCTCAGTTCACTCAATCAGTCATTTCCCTCTAACACCAAAAGCCCAACCTATCACTCCAATCCAATCACAATCATCATTGACTTTTCCCTCCAAAATTACAGACTACACCCACCTATACCTTCATCCTATTGGTTCTTGACACTTGGGGGAGGGGTTTACCCCCCCTTCCCCAATATTCAAAAACCTACTCTAGACCATTACCTGGTTTCCCCTGAAGAAGCAGTAACCCTGCGAAACGTTGGGAATTCATCCTTTGAGGAAAAAACCTTCATTTTCCTGTTTTATTCTCCTTTTGGTCCCAACTTTGGACCTTATTTTTTATTGGATTTTATTGCCTTTAAATTTAATAAAGATTAGTTTTTTAACTGTGGTGGAGGGCTCTGCCTCCCGGCCTCCTGGCCACCACAGAAGCTCTTTACCTCTCCTTGAGCTCTGTTTTTGCCAGCCAGCCTCACCAGATATGGACCGAGAGACTCTCTGAAGCACACCAAACTGCTCTCTGGCTATATAACCTCAAACAAGACTGAGACAACCTCCAGCGGCCATTTCAGGTAAGAGCTCTCCACCACTATGTCACAAACACAGGGTGCAGGTTTTTCTCCAAAGGATTTAACAGGTATTGGACATCCACACATACACCCCCACACTCTACCTCAGCCACCACCCCTTATGTCAACCATTATACACTCACCTACTAGATTACACACAGTGAGAACACCCACCACCACTCGCACACTGATGCACCCACCGGACCCACAGACCAGACTCTCTAGCAAACAATATTTCAAGCTTATCCAAGCTATTCACCACAAGCAGATAATGGACAAAGCACTACACACAGGCACTTTTCCGCCAGGCATGTACAGGCAGGTTAACCGCCTTACAGATTTCATCAAACCATCTACTCCTACAGCAGAAACCCGCAATAAAATATACGATAACACCACACTCTGGATGACTAATACAATTTCCATACTACACCATCATTATACTACTATTATAGACACCATTAGGACTACATCATACAACCCCACAGCATATCACATAGCCACTGGCTGGGCCCAAAAAAGATACGGACCCAAACTAATACCCGAGACTCTTCAGAAGACTTTACAGATCATCAAG
>NW_021780178.1:0-20395 GCF_900963305.1 Echeneis naucrates
TAGGACTCATTATCAATGTAAATGTGGTCTTAAGAAAAAAAAAATTTGCAAACCTTTTTTTTTAAGAATTGTTAAAAGTGACATTTGTACAGGGCAAGTTACAAAACCAAACACATAAAAGAAAAAAAAAAACAAACAAAAAAACCCCTCAATAAACAGAAAGGGGGAGGGGGGGGTGAAAAAGGAGAGTAAAAACATACAGAAGATTTTTACAGTATATAAATATACTTTTCCCTCACTACTCCATGGTACACCAGGAATTAGAGCTGGGAAGTTAAGGTGTCCCTGCCCAGCGATTCCTGATGTAGGATTCACATTTATTCCATTTTTGTTCTCTGGTCTTCCCAAAAGGAGCATCTCTAATCTTCAGTTATTACAGAGTCAGCTGCACGCGTGCTGATGAGGATCAGGGGATGGGAGAACATTACACCAGATTTAAAATCACTGCATTGACTCCCTGTAGCTTCAGGATCGATTATTTTTTTTAAGCATTTTAAGTATGATTTACACATTCAAACTGTTCATGTTTCTTCAAATATATCATAATGATGGTTACATTTTCTGTCTAGAGCTTCTGCAGCTTGTTGTAGGACTGTTTGACTGGTTTTTAGAGTGGACTTACCTGCCAGAGCTCAGATTGTTATACAGGAGTTCATTATGTGGGCAGAATCAGAGATAGAAATAAGTTTGGCTGACTCTGCTGGTTTGGTTATTTCTGATGTGTTCAAATCACAATGTTGACACTTTGAGTCAGTCAGGTTCTTACAGTGTTTCATTTTCTCATTAAAACTTTTCACTTTTTGTATTTGACTGTTGTGAAGCTGGCTTCCTGTTGTTCAGCTGTTGACTTTCATTTCTCAACTGTCTACTGTTCTAAACCTTCAGATCTGAACAGCTGATGAAACATTGAACACTTTCAAGCAGGAACTTTGTCTCCTAAAGTCACATCTTTTATTCTTTACTCAGGTTGGAGAACTGCAGGTTGTCAGAGATCAGCTGTTCTTCTCTTGGTCTCCGCTCTGAGTCCCACCCCGTCCCATCTCAGAGAACTGGACTTTGAGTGTTGGAACGACCTGCAGGATTCAGGACTGAATGGATCTGGTGTGGTTTTCTGAGAGGTCCTCACTGTAAGCTGGAGAGCTCTGAGGTCCAGACTGATGTTTATTATTTCTGCTCTCAGATAATATGATGTTACAGTTGTGGTGACTCTGCCCTGCGACAGGTTTATATTTATAGAGGGAAAATCCCTCTTTCCAGGTTTTAACATTTAACTGTTAAATGTTTGAAAATAGATTTGAAAAGTTTATTTCAAAATGACAGCGTAATGGAAAACGTTAATCTAATGTTTTGAAAGAGGACATCATATATTAATTTGAAATATTATTATTATTATTATTAGTCTTATTTCAATGTTTCTTAGAATCATCCAAAATCAAAGAAATCAACACAAATATAAACCCTTTTGCCAACAAAAACACCTCTGAGGTGCTCATACACAGAACAACAAAACTGTAATGGGTTCACTCTCTCACCCAAGAATGGCACACGTCTAGACTGGAACAGCTGAGAACTTTGACTACGTGCAATAGCCCAAACAGACGGCAGGCAGAGGCAGAGTCTAGAGACAGGCAGCAGGTCAGGTTACCGGGGCAGAGATGAGGAGTAGTGGTCTGGGGCCGAAGGCAGGTTAGGCCCCAGGAGGTCCGTCGGGAAAGCTGAGCGTTATGCAAAGACAATCTGGCAAAGAGGCAGAGTGGAGGAGCTGGTTAAGGGGAGTCTGGGAGGAACAGATGAGTCTGTTTATCCTGATTAAGAGAGGTAAGCAGGCAGGTAGAGTGGGTGGTGGAGGGGAGAACCAGGAGTGGACTATGACAAAAACAAAACATGGATCTGACTTTCTACTTCATCCAGTTTGCATAGTGAACAAATCCGGTCTTCCTCAGGTGTGGCATTAAGCTCCCTGTTTCTGGGACTAATGGAAGTGTTCCTGAACACAACTGTCCATAATGATCTTTGTCTTTTAGTTCACTTATTCTTAATGTAAGGTTCCACACTGTAAGTGTTCTTATTAAGACAGTAGGTTCTTCATTTTGGCTTCCTCCAAACATTCAGAGACCGTTTATCTCTCTGCTTTAGGAACAGTTTGTTTATAATATCTGTAATATCACAACATCATTTATGAATGAAAATATCAGATAAATCACAAAGATAGAATATTAATTTCATCCACATGTAACATGGCTCTGTTGGTTCAGTTTGGGATATTTCACTCATAATGCCAATTTAGTTTGAATCTCAAACAGATTGTCAGAACTAATGCTTTCATTTTCCAAGGAACCTTCCCACCTGGTCCATTATTAGAATAATAATGTTTACATTAACCACTGACCCCAAAGCAGTTACATGAATGTACATGACCAACACACTGCAGCAGTGGAAATAAGGTGGCTCCAAACATACCTAATGTAAACATCACCACCTCAGGAAAACATCCATATTGCTGTGATTGTGTAGCAAAGCTTTAGTCCAATCAGCTGCAGTGGTTTGGTTCCACACTAAGATAAGGATTGGCTCTAAGGGCTGGTCTGCTGGGGGAGCAGTTGCCCCGTTGCCCTCCTCTCTCTGCTGCAGGAAACATGTTTGCTCCTTCAGTCAGTTCAAGTTCTTTCAGGTGTTGTTTCATTTTCTCATTAAATCTTCTCACTGTTTGTATTTGACTGTTGTGAAGCTGCTTCCTGTTGGTTCAGCTGTTTGACTTTCATTTTCTAAACTTCTACTTTCTAAACTTTCAGTTCTGAAAAGAATGATGAAAAATTGAACACTCTCAAGCAGGAACTTTGTCTCCTAAAGTCATATCTTTTATTCTTTACTCAGGTTGATGGACTGCCGTCTGTCAGAGATCAGCTGTTCTTCTCTGGTCTCAGCTCTGAAGTCCAACCCCTCCCATCTCAGAGAACTGGACCTGAGTCTGAACTACCTGAAGGATTCAGGACTGAAGGATCTGTGTGGTTTTCTGAAGAGTCCTCACTGTAGACTGGAGACTCTGAGGTCAGACTCATGTTTTATTTCTGCTCTCAGATTAATATGATGTAACAGTTGTGGTGACTCTGACCTGCAGACATCAGGCTGATATTATACTGATCCTCACTTGAGGATCTTCATGCTGACGTCTGTTTTCTTCTTCTCTGGTTTACTCCAGTCAGTGTGGCAGAGAAATGTTGAACTACAGATTTAAAACTTCAAAAAATAATAAAAATCCTTCAGTGTTTCAATGACAGGAAATATTTTTCTTCACTTACATGGACAAATATATATTCAGTGGGGTCGGAATCATTCACTCTCGAACAATTCGATTCAATTTGGATTTTTGGGGTTATGATTCGATTCAAAATTGATTCTTTATTCAAGATAATTTTCGATTGAAAACAATTCGATTCATAGTCATTTCTGCTTCAATCTATAGGTGTGCAAAGGATCCTCATGATCTACTCCAGTCTGTTTTGCAAGACAAATGACGAATGGAGATTAAAGTTTCTTTTCCACATTTATTAAGCTTTAAACATTTATTCATGCTCAGATGGAATTGTTGCAACTGTTGTTTAATACAATATCACATATTGCTTTAATAGCAAAAATAAAAGTGTCTCTTTAAAAAAAAAGAGCAGTTAAACATGATGCCTTTTAAATTTTAAGCAAAGTGCCTTTTCAAATGTGTGTGGACCACAACTGCTACTACAAGCTATAAAATAAGTCATGTCAAGCTCAATAAAAACCAAAATGAGTCAGAATCTTTGCCTGCAACAAGGACGGGGCCTGTTGAATCTCTCTTTCCTCCATTATTGTAGTTTCGTCCTTGTTTTGGTGCATGTGTATCTTCCAGAACCAGCTCCGTGGTGACGTCAGACAGCATCTTTGTCAGCATTGTTTTATTTTTTTAATCGATTTTGGGACATTTTTAATCAATTCTGAATCATAGTAAATGAGAATTGTGATTCTTATATCAATCTGTTTTTTTTTTTCCTTTCTTTGGGTACAGCACTAATATCCAGTGTTTTCCTGTTCCAACATGACTATAAAGTTATGTGACCAAGCAGCACTGAAGATTCAGACCAAACTCAGCATTAAACGTGGTCACCGCTGAATTAAGTGAAAAATGTTCCAGATGTTGTGAATCATGTGTTGACTTGATGAAACACTGAACGCTTTCAAGCAGGAACTTTGTCTCCTAAAGTCACATCTTTTATTCTTTACTCAGGTTGGTGAGCTGCAGTTTGTCAGAGATCAGCTGTTCTTCTCTGGTCTCAGCTCTGAAGTCCAACCCCTCCCATCTCAGAGAACTGGAGCTGAGTTGGAACAACCTGAAGGATTCAGACCTGAAGGATCTGTGTGGTTTTCTGGAGAGTCCTCACTGCAGACTGGAGACTCTGAGGTCAGACTCATGTTTTATTTCTGCTACAGTTGGACTCAGTTCATGTTCCTTTCAGTAATATTGTTTAACTCTAACCCTCAGTGAAGCTGTGAGAGGAGAACAGAAACAGATTTTAGGATTAGACAGAAAGACAGAGAGAGAACAGTCAGCCAATCAGATCAGTCAGAGGACTGTTGTGATCTTGTGACCATCAAATGAAGCAAATTCCAGCTGTCTGTCTGTCTGTCTGTCTGTCTGTCTGTCTGTCTGTCTGTCTGTCTGTCTGTCTGTCTGTCTGAGTCTCTCAGTTTAAATGGACCTTCAGTAAATCATCAGTAAAGTGATGAACCTTCATGACTCAGCTCTTTATCTCCACTGTGGACTCAGAGAAATGTGCTGAGTCAGCAGACTTGAGGTCTGTGAGTTTCCAGCTCAGTGTGTTCACTCCAACACGTTAACATGAGCTGAGAGGAAGCAGCTGCTGCACATCTGGACTGAACAGGACTGAAGTCCCTGCAGGTCTTTATGCTGGATCTGCATCACTGACTGACAGCTGATGGACAGAGTCAGGAAACACTGATGGATCTGCTCTCTTCTTCTCTACACAGGTGGAGGCGGTGAAGAGGAAGGTGTGTGTTGATGGAGGATCAGCTGCTTCCTGATGATCCAGATGTTGCAGCAGCAGCTTGTCCAGACTCTGGACCATGTTCCTGGGAGGTGGAGAGGAGAGCTTCATCCAGCAGAGACTGACAGAGGAATCAGAACTGGTCTGAGAACAGAGTCCAGTCCACCATGATCCCAGAGACTCCTCAAGTCCTCTTCTCCTCTCAGCCAGCTCCTCCAAACTCCACCTGGGGTTTAGGTTCAGCTTCTTCTGGACCCTTTGGGCTGCTTTGGGGACATTTCTAGAAGCATTAGTCTATAAAAGATGTCATTTTGTTGTGAAACATGTGACTGTCAGTCAGCACTTTTTAAATCTGTGTTTTCTTTCCTTCATTAAAATGAAGCATATATATTTTTTGTGTTCTTATCTAAAATATATATATTTTTTTTAATCCACATATGGCAAAAAAAATTTGTCAGTAAATAAAAGTATGCTGAAAGGGCAGAACTCAAGAGAGGATGCTGCAGCAGCGTAGTTCATCTTTGGAAAGGACAATTTTTAATCAGTGTACTAAATTATTTTTAGGAGACAAACATAACATCCTGTTTTAATCTGAATGTCTGTGTGTGTGGATGATGATGTGGCCTGTTTGGGGGTCTCATCCTGATTATTATTTTTTTAATGTGTGAAGCACTTTGTGGAACGTTGTTATTTGTTCGAAAGGGGCTGTGTAAATAAACTAAAGTTTAAAGTAAGGATTGATATGTTGGTGGTTAATTGACTGATATAGTGATATAATACAGTCCAATAATGTTCTAGCGGAGTCGTGCAGCAGACTCTCAGCTCAGTGTGTGAATGTGCTGCTGCTGAACTGGGACTCATGAGTTCCACTCTGAACCAATGAGTCATGAATCATGAGTCTGACTGTGAACCAGTCTACAGTATGTGCTGTGGGTGAGTGACAGCTCATAGCGGGGAGGGAAAGGGAGTGAAACAGCAAACCAGAGCTGCTGCTTTTCCTCCTTCTTTCTATATGAACATGAGCACCATGATGCACACTGCTTCTTAGCTTGGAAAATACAAGACATGAAAAACCAGATAGACTCCAAAACAGTGTGACTTTGTGAAACAACCAGTGGAGCCCCCTGGTGGTCAGTAGAAGTGCAGCCCCTCTGAGCTGGTGGCAGACCAAGGCTTCAGTCTGCACACATCTTCCACATGTGATGGCACACACACTGTGTATTGTGGCAACATCCGTCCCCTCAGAGAGAATCTGCTCTTTAACCCTCCTGTCGTTTTCACCCCCCGCCCCTTACTTTAGTGTTCCTGCTCTGTTTGATACGGTGGCCGGTAAGTGCAAAACTAAGTTACAAAGTGCCAAACACTTTTACAAAGCGTGAAAATAATTTACATGTTGGGAAATATTTTTACATTTTATTCAACAAAATTACAGAAGAAAAACACTTTTACCCCTAACAAATCAAATTCACATGTTAGAAAACAAATTTCCAAAAGAAATCTTCCGGAAGGGGAATGTACCAAATGCCGGAAGTGATCCAGAAGAAGATTGACTGTGAGCTCAAAATGTTTGTATCGGATTGTGTGCTGGGAAAACTTTGCAGGCATAGATTAAATGATGTTTTGGCCGTTTTGTGCAAACAACTTGAGCCAATTTACGCGGTTGTGTTTTCCGTGCGGACGATCTGTAGAATGTTTAACGTTGATGAACGGACCAGACGGAAGGAGCACGCGCACAGCAGACATCTAATAAACAGCCGGAAAATGCTAAACAAGCTAAGTGTAGCATCGCGCTAACTAGCTGAAGCCGCTGTCAGACATGCAGTGAATTAAAGTGCACCGTTTCATTTAGCAGCCAATCGTTGTCTTCACGGAATAGCGACGCGTTTAGTTAGTATGCGTTGCTAGTTTTTATTTATTTATTTTATTTTAGGCGTATACTTATGCTAAACGCACAATTGTTGCTGATTGTTTTAGCTGCTGCTAACTTTCTGTTTTGATACGGAACTCCGTTCATTCCAGCAGAACAACCATGAACATCATATAAACAATTCATGGAGGACAGAAAGTCAAAGTCAAAAGAACTGTGGGCCGAAAGGAAACAGGTCCAGGTACGTGTGTGGACATATCTGTAAAATATGGAAGTAAATATGTGTGTGTGAAATGAATGATATCTTTTTGTTATTTTAGCAGATAAACATGGATTGATGGCGCCACATGGAGCTGATTTAAAAGCTCAGAGAGGGAAACACTCCCATTATATACAGATCCGGAGGTAGCAGCACCTGATCTACTGAAGCATGATGTGAAGTTTACACGGTGCAAACATCAGCCTGCGGACTCTTAAAAGGAAGATTCCTCTCCAAACGCCATCAGGTTGGAACTTCGTGGACCTGGACAACTGTTTGGCTATCGGACGATGTGGCAGGTACTCAGACAAAAGTCCAATCTTCGAGTGAAGAGAGATGATGTGATGAATGAGAGAGCACGCAGAAGGTTTCTAAGAAGAAGCTGCTACTCAATGGGAGCGAACTGTATGTGGCATGCAGATGGTTCTGATAAACTGGCTCTCTCAGGACGCATGGATGGATTTTTTCACCTAAAGTGCTGTGGCTCCAATGTGGACCGACAAATAACAAGAAGCCAACAGTGATCGCTGAGAATCTCCTCTCATGAGACTGAGGACTGATTGTGGCACGGAGAATGGCATTATGGCTGCCATTCAGTCTCCCCTACGCCTCCATCATGATGACTGCTGCTCTGGGCCGTCCAGCCACATGTATGGCTCATCCACGAATAAGCAGCGTGTTGAATCCTGGTGGGCCATATTTAGAAGGGGAAGGTAAGTGGCCTTCATGAAGTAATTTTATTATGACTGACCTTTCATTTGATTTTTATCTTTATGTTCTATCTCAGATGAACTCCTCTAAACATATACAGTATAATAACTGAGGCTGGGACTTTAACGCGTTTGTTTAAATTCATTCATTACAAAGCCTTTAATGAATTAGATTTTTTTAATGGAGTCCCACTTCTACTAATAATATATATATTCTTCCGATTCTATCCATTTCTACAGGTCTTAGTTCTGGATGGAGTTGTTTGCTGGATACTTCAACGGGAGCCATGAGCATCAGTGCCTTCTGAGATGTTGCTATGGTGATGTTGGATGAGTGTGTGAGACTGTGGAACAGTCACAGGATTCACACTTCCAGAACAGCGTCATGTCCAATGAACTGTGCTGCTGACCACACAGGTAATATTGGTGATGATTGATATTTCCATGTTGGTTTTATTATTTTATCCCTTAAATGTAAATAAATAATATAAATGCTATTTATTGTATCTAACACAGATTTGGCTCCACAGACTGGATTTGAGATTGAACCAGCTGATTTGGATGCTGTTCCAGAGGCGAGCCTGTCAATAGCTCCATGTGGGGACTCAAACATGCAGGAGGACTTTGACTTTGTTATGGAGCACAAACAACTACAGAAGCCAGAGAACTGGGAGTCTGCAACAGAACTGTACATGAAGCTGAAAGAAACTGCTCAGCTGTGAGTCAGTGACAAAGGGAATTTTCCCTTCCTGCATTATCAAGTGCTTACTCATTGGGGTTTCTGTCCTATTTCTATTTTATTTATTTATTTATTTTTTAAATTAATTTTTAAATATACATGTCAAGAGCCATGAGATGACTGTGCTGTGATTTGGTATTAGACAAGTAACACAGAATTGAATCAAATATTGCCATGACTGAAAAACATGCAATTTTCCTGTTTTAAAATAGTTTGGAAAAAAACTCATAACCAATCTATCACAGATGCAATCAGAAGGAAATATTTGCAATTTTTTATTGATTGTAAACATAACATTTGCATTCCCATTGTTTCATTTCTTCAGATGAACAGGTACCAGAATCATTTGGAAACATCACAAGGAAAAGTGAATGACAAGCTAAGAAATCTGATTTGGAGTGGTGGAACACTGCAGTCTGTCTGAACACCAAGTGTCACAGCTTCATTTGTTCTGAGTTTGAAATCAATTGATAAATTATAGCAAAGTAATGAGTCCTATATTTTTGTAAGTATGGAATACAAAACCTCTTGAAATAATTAGTTTTGTCTGAAACTTAACGGTGAAAATCTGAACTGTGAGGGAAAACAAAAAAAAACACCTTTTCGGAGTCTGGTCTCGAGGGGTGATCCAGTTGCCAATTACAAGTTACAGTTACAGGTTCATGTGTGACTTAAACACAGTGTGTGAATCTAGGAGTGCTAATTTCAGTGTGTTTGAACATGTATTGGGAACTGGGAATGGAGAGTCATCCAGGAACTCTATTCTTGGCGATGGTTCCAATCCGGACGGGGGAGGTGAAGTCAGCCCAGCTGCAAACATCAAAACATCCTCCAGAGACACAGCAGCCTGACCTTCTGCAAAGAAAACCTTCAGTTACATCTTGGCAATGTATTTTCTCAACAAATTCTAAAAAAAAATTTGATTTACAAACCTTCACAATCAAAGACACAGTGGGCCCAGTAGCCCAAAGTTTGACTTTCTTTAAGTCTCCTGTTACTTCCTGATGGACTGAGGTCAGGTTTGAAGAGTCTCAAGTTCCAGACCAGTGAGTGGCTTTTCAGAGTGGCACAGGACAGGGGCCAGCAAAGTAGGCTGTTGCTGCAGTGCAGTCAGAAACTGAAGAGCTGAAAGACCATCTTTGAATCTAAAAAGTCACCACAAACATTGTTTCACATTTAAATGACCTAAAGAAACTTCAATGTTTTCTAAAATGACTATCCACCCAAACATATAGAAATGAGTAAAAATGGTTGTGTGTTGAACATCACTGATTTAAAGAAGAACTCTGTGTCTTGCTTTGCACTTGGCAGGGTAATTGTTACTCTACAGACTGCAAGAATTACGCACACAAACACAAGACTGGAATGACATGAGCACCTTTGATTGGCATAAGACAGAGGAAGGGGAGACAGACATCACACAGCAATTATACTAAACTAAGGCACACATTCTGACACACTGACTCAGAGCTAAAGAATATACATTCTTAATAAACCACAGAGGGGGATGATGAGGCATTTCAAACTAAAATATCTTAAATACAAAAAAATTAAAATCACATCATTACAAATATGATCTCACCTGTCAATTACAGATGGGTTGCGGTCAATAATGTACCATCGGAGGGAGTCTGACACGATTTCTTTCTTTTCTTCAACAGTAGCAACACGTCTCAGACAGCCTGCTGTCTGTAACATTGTGCTGCGTCTCATGATGCATTCTCGCAGAGCATCCACTGAAGAAACATTCTCAATCTGAAAGACACAAAAAGGGACACAAACACTCATATCAATAACTGTGTACAGTGTGTTCTGTATCTTCTTGCCTACTTTTTATTCCACGACACAAGATTTAATTCTGACATAAACAATAAATGAAGCCAATTCTGTGTATGTGATAAAACAGACTGCAGGAACAACATAATACTCTGTCCTACCACACCATAGCCGACTCTCACCTCTTTCAAAGCTTTCCCTATTTCTTCATCAGTGATTGAATCAACTGTTGGCCCACAAGATAATGAACAAGATCTTGTGACAGGAAATGCGGCCCCGGACCTCCATGCACCGCTGACACCACAATCATCTTTCCTGACAGCTGTTCATGAATTTATGTTGTAAAATTAAAACTTATCACAGATTATGCTCTATAATGTATTGAGATGAAACACAAAACAAATGCAAATATCTTTCCCATGTAATCAATAAATGAAAATTAACAATTAGTGGGTCACTGTTGTTTTTTTACTTACCCGTAGGAAGTCCTCCTGACTGGATTTGTTTCAGGTGGATCCAGATCCTCAGTGTCAGATATTACTATCTGAAAAACAAATGAAAATGTCTGAAACAACACACTGAAAGCAAAGAACATCAGGCTGCCATAATCTGCCTTAATACCTGTCCAGGCTGAGCTGTGGATGAATCTCTGAAACATGATAAAATTGATAAACTGATGAACTTTATGATACAGAGTATAACAGAGCTTTGAGTAACATTTAGAGGTAGAGAGGAACCATAAGATTTATAAATAAGATGATTGTGTTATAAATTATATCACACGTATGGTATTTTCTACCACATGTTCATCACAATCACATCAACAACTTAAAGACAAATGACTTCTTTTGTAAAAACTAATACCTACCCTTTATCTTCAGGTTTGCGTTTTAGAGAACTGTGTTTTTTTTGGTTCAAAAACCTGAGAAGAAAAGCACACAATTGTCAGCAACTTTAAACAGCTTCCATTATTGTTCCCTCACCACATACAGTATATATCAATGGTGAAAGGTTATCAGGGTGTCTGATTGGAATAGTAAATGCCAAATAATCAAGACTTGGTTCTTAGACTTAATGCTTGAAACCAAATGCATATCCTATCAATAAATAAATAATTAAAAAAACTGAATTAAAGTACAAAATGTAAAAATGTACATACCACAGTTTCAGCTGCATTGAATTCAGCTGTGCTCCTCGATGTGATGACAATTTCAGAATCAGAGTCTGATGTATCAACCTCTGTAGTAAAAACAAACAACACATTAATTATGCTACATCAGAGTAAATAAATATGTAAAAATATTGAATGAAGAGATCCACTAAACCTCCTCTAAAGTGTGTTTCTAGGCAAATGAAAAAAGTGCCTTTCCTATTTCCTTTTTATATTCTGCCAGTTTGAATGGGCTTTCTGACCCAGGCACATGGAGCACCTCTGAACAGTCTGGATACAAAAGAAGGTCTGCTCCTTCATCCATCTTCTTGTTAAATGTTCTCATTTCTTGGACAGCTTGCTTCAGTAGATCAGGTGCTGCTACCTCCGGATCTGTATATAATGGGAGTGTTTTCCCTCTCTGAGCTTTTAAATCAGCTCCATGTGGCGCCATCAATCCATGTTTATCTGCTAAAATAACAAAAAGATATCATTCATTTCTCACACACACACACACATATTGACTTCCATATTTTACAGATATATCCACACACGTACCTGGACCTGTTTCCTTTCGGCCCACAGTTCTTTTGACTTTGACTTTCTGCCCTCCATGAAACGGTGCACTTTAATTCACTGCATGTCTGACAGCGGCTTCAGCTAGTTAGCGCGATGCTACACTTAGCTTGTTTAGCATTTTCCGGCTGTTTATTAGATGTCTCCTGTGCGCGTGCTCCTTCCGTCTGGTCCGTTCATCAACGTTAAACATTCTACAGATCGTCCGCACGGAAAACACAACTGCGTAAATTGGCTCAAGTTGTTTCCACAAAACGGCCAAAACATCATTTACTCCATGCTGCCACAAACTTTCACTCTGCAAAGGTTTCCCGCCACACAAACCGATACAAACTTTTTGAGCTCACAGTCAATCTTCTTCTGGATCACTTCCGGCATTTGGTACATTCCCCTTCCGGAAGATTCTGTCGTTTGGAAATTTGTTTCGCAACTTAAAACGTAAATTGTTTTCTAAAATGTAAATTTGTTTTGTCCGTGTTAAAAGTGTTCTTATGTAATTTTGTTTAATAAAATGTAAAAATATTTTCCAACATGTAAATTAGTTTCACGCTTTGGAAAAGTGTTTGGCACTTTGTAATTTAGTTTTCACTTACCGGCCACCGTATAAAACAGAGCAGGAACACTAAAGTAAGGGGCGGGGGGTGAAAACGACAGGAGGGTTAAAGAGCAGATTCTCTCTGAGGGGACGGATGTTGCCACAATACACAGTGTGTGTGCCATCACATGTGGAAGATGTGTGCAGACTGAAGCCTTGGTCTGCCACCAGCTCAGAGGGGCTGCACTTCTACTGACCACCAGGGGGCTCCACTGGTTGTTTCACAAAGTCACAGTGTGTTGGAGTCTATCAGCTTTTTTCATGTCTTGTATTTTCCTGGGCTTCTGTGTTTCTGGATGTTGGAGTTACTCTGCATTGGCCGGGAATCGAACCCGGGCCTCCCGCGTGGCACGCGAGAATTCTATCACTGAACCACCAATGCTGACTCAACAACTTTCACCATTACGTCACAGATCTCCAGGCGTCCGCAGCCCTGTTTTCTATAATAACCCATCATGGACTGCTGGACACTTTGATATCAGTAAATCCAGCGTGTTTTAAAGAAGTTCAGAGTGTTTCAGAGTTTCTGACATGATACAGACAGACAGATCCAACAAAGTATTTAAATGAACTGAGAGCTCAGACCAGCAGAGAGAGCACACACACACACACACACACAGTGGACGAGGTGCGCGATTCCAAAAATGAGCGAAAGCTGTAAAAGAAGCATTTTAATAAGTAGAAGGGAAAACAGACATCTGATTATGTGGGAGGAACAAACCAGCAGATTTGATTTTAGTTCAATTTAATGGCACTTATTTGTCTAATAACAGCTGATTTGTGTTTCACTTCATTCTTCGCGAGACAAGCGTGAGCTTCTTTGTGCGCATGCGCCGTGCCGTCTGACTCTTTGACACTTCCGTCTTTGATCTCCAGTGACGTCACACAGCCTCATAGAGGTGAGTAAACGGTTGTTGGTGTTGTCAGTGAAACATTCATTCATCCTCAGAGTCATCTGCTTCTACCGATCTCCATTTTCATTTCCAACCACTCAGAGAGACAGAACACACACAGACACACTCTGACTAACCAAACCATTCCAGGAACAATCAGGATGATTCTGGCTCAGGGTGTGACAGGTCCGGGGTTCAAATCCCAGATGAGCCCTTTGTCAGCTGTTGTAAGAAGTGAAAAAGCCTCCTAAATGTGGAGGGAGGCCGACTCTGTCAGAGAGGCAGTGTGCATTCTAGCTTCCTTTAGCTGTCAGCCTCTGATCATCAACTCTTCAGCTTCTATGACTTCAACCATTCCTTCTGAATGCAGTCTGAGGCAGTGATTGTGAAACTTTCATTCAGACAGAGATCCCACATTCAGAAGAAACACAGCCACACACAAACAAAGTCATCATGACAGCCTACATGGAGCCTAAATGAAAGAAGCAGGAACTAAAGTGTTGAAAATAATGATGAACAAAGTGTCACACAGAGAGGCTGCAGCCTGGTGTGGACTATAATGTCAGAAAATGGATCAGTCTGTGACACGGAGCACTAAAGTTGGAAGGCTGAGTTCAGGCTTCAGCTTCTTTCATGTTCTCCCTGTGAAGAAAGAAGGTGAACATGAGCTTGATATGAGAACACAGCAGTGTGCATCATGGTGCTCATGTTCATATAGAAAGAAGGAGGAAAAGCAGGCAGCTCTGGTTTGCTGTTTCACTCCCTTTCCCTCCCCGCTATGAGCTGTCACTCACCCACAGCACATACTGTAGACTGGTTCACAGTCAGACTCATGATTCATGACTCATTGGTTCAGAGTGGAACTCATGAGTCCCAGTTCAGCAGCAGCACATTCACACACTGAGCTGAGAGTCTGCTGCACGACTCCGCTAGAACATTATTGGACTGTATGATAGCAATCAATCGTTTCAACTTTATTTATACAGCATTTTGCAAACAAAGAACAATGTTGCACAAGGCGCTTTACACATTAAAACAACAAATATAAACAAGAAAATATCCTCCACCTCGGCCACATCACCATCCACAGACACTCAGATTCAAATAGGATGTTATGTTTGTCTCACAAAGGTCATTTAGTACGCTTCATAAGAATGATCCTTTCAGAAAATAAACTACTCTGCTGCAGTGTCCTCTGTTGAGTTCTGCCCTTTCAGCACACTGTTATTTGACTGAATAAATTTTTGCCACATGTGGGTAAAAATAATTATTCGAGATAAGAATTATTACATAGAGAATATATTTAAATTTTATGAAGGGGAAAAAAGGGACAATTTCAAAGCTTCATCTAAGTCAGTGGGGACTGGGAGGAGCTTGTGTGTGCACTGACTCAGTGACTCAAATGACCGATTGACTTTGGTGAGTGACTCATAAAAACTGGAGTCAGATGAAGGAAAAGAGTTTCCCATCACTCCCTCAAAGCCGATGTTTGGTTAGAGCAGACACTTCATATCCTTCCACCGGCGCTAGATGAGAGAAAGCCAGAAAAGTCTTTGACCAAAAGCTCAGTAATGTATCTGACAGCAGTCCATGTAAACTCCCTCCCAGAGCTCTGCTGTTTTAACTACAGGTGAAAAGATAGATTTTATTAAAAACAGTCAAACAGGCTGAACTAGTTTTTTGGGTGAATGGGGCAGTTCAGCTGACCAAAGAAGGGCAAACTGTTTTTAACCCTCTTTGGGTCCAACAGTATCACTGAGAATGACGGAGCTACTAACCAGGAACCAACACCAAGAAATAACCTATTTGGGTTCATAACTGAACTGTACTTATATACACATGTATGGATGTTGAATATGTTAGTATCCAAACTGAACGTCTCACCTGATTATATGATGGAATATTTTAACAGTTTACAGCTGTTTAGAACATATTTATCCATGAACTCCACCTCTGTCATCCTCCACAGTCTTAATAATTTGATGATAGCCAGACGGGTTTGAACAGCAGCTGATTGCTGTGATGATGAACTCTGAGTTCCTGATGATTCTCTTGGAGGAACTGAACGGATCCTGTGATCCATGTTTGTCTCATTCAGACTGCAGCCTGAAGTCCCGGGGACATCATGCTAATGAACAGATGAGTGGAACTGAAATAAACTGACAGTCCAACAAGAGGCAGGAAGAAGAAAATGAAGGCCACAGACAACAATTCCCTCTGAAGATCTTCAGCAGTTCAGAGCTCGTCATTGGTCAAGACATACACTGTTTTCTTCCCTTGTTACTCTTGAAGCAGAAGTTCTCGGAGAACAACCAAAGCATGATGGAAAAGTGTGCAGGCTGATTGAGTTTCAGGAACACATGAAGATTTAGACAGTAAATTCCAGATACGTCTCCAATCTGGAAGTGTGAGACTCCACAGCTGAGAAGTGAAGCAAACAGTGAAGTCTCAGTTTCTAGTTTCAGGTCTCCTTCAATACAACTTTCTCAGATATACTGAACCAGACCAGATCTTGAACCCAGGATAGAGAGGTTCAGTGAATGTGGTGTTGAAGGTGTGGAGGTGGATCAGTGAGTCAGAGGAGACTCTGTAGAAGGACAGAGAGCCAGCAGGACAGTCCACATACACTGCTACTCTGTTAGAGACAGAGGAGGAGGAGGAGGAGGAGAGGGATGCTCCTCTGTTGTTGTGCCAGACAGAGTAACCATCTTCAGAGCAGCTCAGACTCCAGGACTGATTATTATATCCAAACAAACTGTCAGAACTGCCTCCTTTCCTTCTGATTCCTCTGTAGCTCACTGAGATATAAACCTTTCCACTCCACTCAACCTCCCAGTAACAGCGACCAGTCAGACCATTTCTACACAGCAGCTGAGACCAGTTATCAAATCTGTCTGGATGAGCAGGATATGACTGATACTCTCTCACACATGTCACCTTCCTGTTGTTGTCAGACAGTTTGAGGTTTCTGTGGATTGTGTTTGTGTCCAGTTCCAGTTCACAGACATCTGATGGAGAGAACAAGAAACAACAGCTGCAGTTTATCATCTGTTCATTTATCAACAACTTTACTGAAAGTGAACCATTCAAACTTACATTTCATCAGCTGTGAATAATGTTTGACTACATTTAAATGAAAGCCAACAATCCAGTTAGAACATCAACAGTTACTGAACATGAGAGTCAAGATGTCAGCAATGTTCTGCTGTTTTTCTGCTGTGGAGTCAAAGATGACGGCTGATGGAGATCCACATCAATAAACACATGAAGTGTTGATCCTGAATGAAACTCATCTTTGGACTTCAGTCAGAAATGTAAAAATCTAGTGTAACATGAGCAGCTGAGTTTTCATGAATCAAAGTGAAAACACGCTCACACTTCCTCAGACCAGGTCTCAGTCTCTGTGGTCCACCATGGTCCACCCTGGAGGAAGAAACAGAGTCAGGATCAACTTGATCCACCATCAAACATGAAGCAGAGTTCCTCAGAGCTGTCCAGACCTGAGAGTGTCCAGTCTCCAGTCTGGATCCTCCAGTCCAGCAGACAGAAGCTTCACTCCTGAGTCTCCTGGATGATTGTAGCTCAGGTCCAGTTCTCTCAGATGGGAGGGGTTGGAGCTGAGAGCTGAGGCCAGAGAAGAACAGCCTTCCTCTGAGAGCAGGCATCCTGACAGACTGAACACACACACATACACAAAAAAAAAAAAAAAAAAATTGTGAGGATGATAATGTTAGATGAAAAAACAATTAAAAGACACATTTCCACTTTCTACACTAGTAGAACATGATGTCATCTGCTCCCCTTCACTGTACCCTTAAGTTCAAAAAAAAAAAAAAAAAAAAAAAAAACCTTTCCTTTTCTATAAACAGAAACTGATGACTGTGCAGACAACTGAGTATAAAATATAACCACTTTCATTAGTGCAGTTAAAATTAACCAGAAAATAACTCAAATAAATGAAGAGAAGTGATCAATTTTATATAAAATCAGGCCTTTAGACACAGCAGCAGGAACAACAAGCACTCATCAGCTGCATGAATTAAACAAACTGTCACTTTTGAGAGAATCAGCAGAACAAAGAAACACAGATCAACAACAGCAGCTGAACCACAAACACACTGATTAAAGTAAAGACACAGTTGTTGTCTCAGTTACACAAGCACTGTATAGAGACGCATTGATTCTGCTCTATGTTCGACCAGGTTCATTCATCCACAGAGCATCATATCAGCAGTCCACTCAATCTCTGGTGTCTTTGAGCCCCTTAAATATTTTCCTGAATGAGAACTCCATCAGCGCAACTGTGACAGATGCCAAAAGCAGCAGAAAGGTTGTGTCCTTTGCCCTAAAAGTAAAGAGTGAACATGGAAGTCACCACTGGACAATTCAGCATGACCCAGCATGCACCTGTTGGCTGAGCAACGTGTGTGTTTGATTTGTTTCACTGAGTGTGTTCTCCAAGAGTTGAATCAAATCAGTGATTCATTATGGAGGATTAAGCTTTTTATATTGACTATCTCAAAGAACCAAATCTCTTCAGTTCATCAAAATCATTCCAAATATATAAAACGTCTTAAAAAATGAACTCTGACCTGAGAGTTTCCAGCTCACAATGTGGACTCTTCAGTCCAGCAGACAGCAGCTTCACTCCTGAATCCTGCAGGTTGTTGTTACTCAGGTCCAGATCTCTCAGACTAGAGGACTGGGAGCTGAGGACTGAGGACAGAGCTTCACAGCTTCTGTCTGAGAGGTTACAGCCACTCAGTCTGAAGAAGAAGCAGCAAAACGAGAGTAAGCGATTACAAAGATGTTTTCTTGATCTTTAGCAAAGCAAGATTTAGTTGATCTTGTTGGATTTATTTGCACATACAGAACTTTGTTGGAGGCTTTGATCACTGGCAGCAGCCTCAGAAGAGCCTCCTCTGAAGCTGAGTATTTCTTCAGGTCAAACACGTCCAGATCTTTTTCTGATGACAGTAAGATGAAGACCAGAGCTGACCATTGAGCAGGAGACAGTTTATCTGTGGAGAGACGTCCTGATCTCAGGGACTGTTGGATCTCCTCCACCAGAGAACCATCATTCAGTTCATTCAGACAGTGAAACAGGTTGATACTTTTCTCTGGAGACAGATTCTCACTGATCTTCTTCTTGATGTACTGGACTGTTTCCTGATTGGTCTCTGAGCTACTTCCTGTCTGTGTCACCAGGCCTCGTAGGAGAGTTTGGTTGGTCTGCAGTGAAAGACCCAGAAGGAACCGGAGGAACAAGTCCAGGTGTCCATTTGGACTCTGTAAGGCCTTATCCACAGCACTCTGGTAGAGATGAGTTGGTTTAGATCCAGTCCTTATTGGTTTAGACTTTTGAGTTGTTTGTTTTTCTGACATCAGATTGACTCCAGAGTTGATGAAGGTCAGATGGACATGAAGAGCAGCCAGAAACTCCTGAACACTCAGTTGGACGAAGCAGAAGACCTTGTCCTGGTACAGCCCTGTCTCCTCTTTGAAGATCTGTGTGAATAATCCTGAATAAACTGATGCTGCTCTGATATCGATGCCACACTCTGTCAGGTCTGATTCATAGAAGATCAGGTTTCCTTTCTGCAGCTGCTCAAAAGCCACTTTTCCCAGAGACTCAATCATCTTCCTGGTCTCTGGACTCCAGTGTGGATCTGACTCAGCTCCTCCATCGTACTTGACGTTCTTCAGTTTGGACTGAACCACCAGGAAGTGGATGCACATCTCAGTCAGGGTCTTGGGCAGCTCTCCTCCCTCTCTGGTCTTCAACACCTCCTCCAGAACTGTAGCAGTGATCCAGCAGAAGAGTGGGATGTGGCACATGATGTGGAGGCTTTGTGAGGTCTTGATGTGGGGAGATGATCCTGCTGGCCTGCTCCCTCAATGTCTGAACCTCTTCCTGAAGTACTCCTCCTTCTGGAGGTCATTGAACCCTCTGACCTCTGTCACCATGTCAACACACTGAGGAGGGATCTGATTGGCTGCTGCAGGTCCTGTGGTTATCCAGAGGTGAGCAGAGGGAAGCAGCTTCCCCCTGATGAGGTTTGTCAGCAGCACGTCCACTGAGGTGGACTCTGTAGGATCAGTCAGGACCTCAGTGTTGTGGAAGTCCAGAGGAAGTCGACACTCATCCAGACCGTCAAAGATGAACACAACCTGGAAGTGATCAAAGCTGCAGATTCCTGCTTCTTTGGTTTCAGTGAAGAAGAGATGAACAAGTTCCACCAAGCTGAACTTCTTCTCTTTCAGCACATTCAGCTCTCTGAAGGTGAAGGGGAATGTGAACTCTATGTCCTGGTTGGCTTTGTCTTCAGCCCAGTCCCAGAGTGAACTTCTGTGTTAAGACGGTTTTCCCAATGCCAGCCACTTCCCTTTGTCATCACTGTTCCGATTGGTTGGTCTCTTCCATGGTGGGGGTTTAAGATGTCTTCTTGTCTGATGCTTGTTTCTGCTCTGTCCTGTTTCCTGGATGCTGTTGTTCAATCTGTCTGACCCTCATGGTCCTCATTGACCTCTCCATGTCCGTCCCCTCCCTCTGTGATGTAGAGCTCGGTGTAGATCTGATTCAGACAGGGGTTGGGTTTCCTGCTTTAGAGATCCCCTCACAAACACACTGGAATTCTTCTTCAGGGACGACTTGAATTTCATGTTCGGACACACTTGAGCATGCCTTTCTGAATAAAAAAAAAAAAAAGAACCAAAAGAGATTACAAAAAAAAGAAAAAAACTACAAGGTTGATATTTACTTCTCTTAAGGATTAAGAATGTGATCTTATTTCTCT
>NW_021780179.1:0-19220 GCF_900963305.1 Echeneis naucrates
TCACCATTGCCTTTCGTAAAGGCTGCATGTAACATACGGTCACATAGTTTATGTTCATTCAAACATTTAACTTTGCTAAGCAGGATGCTTCCACTCATTCAGTGACATTGCATGATTTACAACAAGGGGATAGTCAGATAAATGTTACTGACAGGTTGAAGTTGAGTCTCCATGCGATTGATCGACAGCTTTATCAGCCAATGGTGATGTTGGTTAAACTGCAACGTCAGATCAGTCTCAAAATCCAACACACAGATTTCATAACTGCACAGTCAGCAATTTTTATGCTCCGTAAATTTATCTTACAAGTGTGCCTCAACATAACATTTGCGAAGTCCGAAATACGAGTACAAAACTGTGAAATACGACTACGAAACTGCAAAATATGAGTACGAAAGCCCCACGAGAGTTCATTCATAATGAGATTGTTCTGACTCCATACAAAAAGAGAGATAAAAATAAAGTTTGGCTGACTCTGCTGTTTGGTTATTTCTGATGTGTTAAAATCACAATGTTGACAGTTCGAGTCAGTTCAAGTTCTTTCAGGTATTGTTTCTCTTTAATGTTTCTCATTAAATCTTGTCACTGTTTGTCACTGTTGTATTTGATAGTTGTGAAGCTGGTTCAGCTGTTTGAATTTTATTTTCTAAACTTATTCTTTCTAAACCTTCAGCTTTGAAAAGACTGATGAAACGTTGAACACTTTCAAGCAGGAACTTTGTCTCCTAAAGTCACATCTTTAATTCTTTACTCAGGTTGAAGAACTGCAGGTTGTCAGAGATCAGCTGTTCTTCTCTGGTCTCAGCTCTGAAGTCCAACCCCTCCCATCTCAGAAAACTGGACCTGAGTCACAACGACCTGCAGGATTCAGGACTGAAGGATCTGTGTGGTTTTCTGGAGAGTCCTCACTGTAAACTGGAGACTCTGAGGTCAGACTGATGTTTTATTTCTGCTCTCAGATTAATATGATGTTACAGTTGTGGTGACTCTGACCTGCAGACAGGTTTATATTTATGAGGGAAAATCCTCTTCAGGTTTTAGACATTTAATTGTTAAATGGTTGAAAATAACTTTTGAAAAAGTTTATTTCAAAATGACATTGGAATGGAAAACATTAATCTAATGTTTTTGAGAGGGGACATCGTATATGAATTTGAAATATTAAAATCTTATCCGGCTGATATTATACTGATCCTCACTGAGGCTCTTCATGCTGACGTCTGTTTTCTTCTTCTCTGGTTTAGTCCAGTCAGTGTGGCAGAGAAATGTTGAACTACAGATTTAAAATGATTTGGATTTTTGTGGCTATGATTCGATTCAAAATCGATTCTTTATTCAAAATGATTTTCGATTCAAAACAATTCAATTCATAGTCATTTCTGCTTCAATCTATAGGTGTGCAAAGGATCCTCATGATCTACTCCAGTCTGCTTTGCAAGACAAAATGACGAATGGAGACATTCAAGTGTCTTTTTCACATTTATTAAGTTTTAAACATTTATCCATGCTCAGATGGAATTGTTGCAAGTGTGGTGTAATACAATATCACATATTTCTTGAATAGCAAAAATAAAAGTGTCTTTTTTTTAAAAAAAATTAGCAGTTAAACATGCTGCCTTTTAAATTTTAAGCAAAGTGCCTTTTCAAATGTGTGTGGACCAAAACTGCTTCTCTGAGCAGCAAGCTATAAAATAAGTCATGTCAAGCTCAGTAAAAACCAAAATGAGTCAGAATCTTTGCCTGCAACGGGGACGGGGCCTGTTGAATCTGTCTTTCCTCCATTATTGTAGTTTCCTCCTTGTTTTGGTGCATGTGTATGTTCCAGAACCAGCTCCGTGGTGACGTCAGACAGCGTCTTTGTCAGCATTGTTTTATTTTTTAAATCGATTTTGGGGCATTTTGAATCGATTCTGAATCATAGTAAATTGTGATTCTTATATCAATCGTTTTTTTGTTTTTTTTGGTTTTTTTCTTTCTATGGGTACAGCACTAATATTCAGTGTTTTCCTGTTCCAACGTGACTATAAAGTCATGTGACTCAAGCAGACTGAAAGATTCAGACCAAACTCAGCATGTTAAACGTGGCCAGATGTTGTGAATCATGTGTTGACTTGATGAAACATTGAACACTTTCAAGCAAGAACTTTGTCTCCTAAAGTCACATCTTTAATTCTTTACTCAGGTTGATGGGCTGCAGTTTGTCAGAGATCAGCTGTTCTTCTCTGGTCTCAGCTCTGAAGTCCAACCCCTCCCATCTCAGAGAACTGGACCTGAGTCTGAACAGCCTGAAGGATTCAGGACTGAAGGATCTGTGTGGTTTTCTGGAGAGTCCTCACTGTAGACTGGAGACTCTGAGGTCAGACTCATGTTTTATTTCTGCTCTCAGATTAATATGATGTTACAGTTGTGGTGACTCTGACCTGCAGACATCAGGCTGATATTATACTGATCCTCACTGAGGATCTTCATGCTGACATCTGTTTTCTTCTTCTCTGGTTTAGTCCAGTCAGTGTGGCAGAGAAACATTGAACTACAGATTTAAAACTAAAAATAATAATAAAAATCCTTCAGCGTTTCAATGACAGGAAATATATATGTTTCCTCACTGACATGGACAAATATATATTCAATGGGGTCGGAATCATTCACTCTCCAACAATACGATTCGATTTGGATTTTTGGGGCTATGACTCGATTCAAAATTGATTCTTTATTCAAAATGATTCTCGATTCAAAAAAATCGATTCATAGTCATTTCTGCTTCAATCTATAGGTGTGCAAAGGATCCTCATGATCTACTCCAGTCTGCTTTACAAGACAAAATGACGAATGGAGACATTAAAGTGTCTTTTCACATTTATTAAGTTTTAAACATTTATCCATGCTCAGATGGAATTGTTGCAACTGTTGTTTAATACAATATCACATATTTCTTGAATAGCAAAAATAAGTGTCTCTTTAAAAAAAAAAAGAGCAGTTAAACATGCTGCCTTTTAAATTTTAAGGAAAGTGCCTTTTCAAATGTGTGTGGACCAAAACTGCTACTCTAAGCAGCAAGCTATAAAATAATTTGTGTCAGCTCCATGGTGACGTCAGACAGCGTCTTTGTCAGCATTGTTTTAATTTTTAAATCGATTTTGGGACATTTTTAATTGATTCTGAATCATAGTAAATGAGAATTGTGATTCTTATATCAATTGGTTTTTTTTGTTTTTGTTTTTGTTTTTTTCTTTGGGTACAGCACTAATATTCAGTGTTTTCCTGTTCCAACACGACTATAAAGTCATGTGACTCAAGCAGACTGAGAGTTTCAGACCAAACTCAGCATGTTAAACGTGGTCACCGCTGAATTAAGTGAAAACGTTCCAGATGTTGTGAATCATGTGTTGGCTTGATGAAATATTGAACACTTTCAAGCAGGAACTTTGTCTCCTAAAGTCACATCTTTTATTCTTTACTCAGGTTGGAGAACTGCAGTTTGCAGTTTTAACTTTGGGAAACAGATTTTTATTTAATTGAAAAAGACGTTTTAATTGCATGCAGTTTATCAATCAATCTTGTATTTTTGAAAGGGGACATCATATATTCATATGTATTTGTATGTTAGTATGCAGATTTTAGTCTGTGGTTCATTTCATTTATTAATTTATTTGTGTGTCATTCATAAAAATGTTCAACCCACATGGGTTTATAAGACGTATTTAATCATCCAGTGGCTGTTGTAACAACCTGAACGCTCATATATCTGCATATAAACATACACACATACATTATTTTCCTTTTCTCAAGTCAAAGTCAAAAATATTTTGCCTTATTTCCCAAACCACAGAAATAAAATCAGCTACCACAAGTCCCTTCACTAAAACATAATTTGCTCTGAACAGATGCTGAAACACTTTGAACCAGGAACTTTGTCTCCTGAAGTCACATCTTTTATTATTTACTCAGGTTGGTGAACTGCAGGTTGTCAGATATCAGCTGTTCTTCTCTGGCCTCAGCTCTGAAGTCCAACCCCTCCCATCTCAGAGAACTGGACCTGAGTAAGAACTACCCGATTGATTCAGGACTGAAGGATCTGTCTAATTTTGTGAAGAGTCCAGACTTCAGACTGGAGACTCTGAGGTCAGTAGAGTTGGACTCAGTTCATGTTCCTTCAATAATATTTGCTTTAATACAGTATCAGAGCAAAGACTCAGTGTTTCCTGTGAACCTTCAAACTCCTCAGTGAAGCTGTGAGAGGAGAACAGAACAGAGTTCGGATTAGACAGAAAAGACAGAGAGAAAACAGTCAGCCAATCAGATCAGTCAGAGGACTGTTGTGATCATGTGACCATCAAATGAAGCAGATTCCAGCTGAAGAACTCAGAGATGTTCAGATTCTGGTCCTCGTCCATCAAACTGTCAGATCTGAGCTGAGACTGTTTGTTCTCTGATCAGGTTCATCTGTCACAGCTCTGAGATCAGTCTGACTGAAAGCTGCACATCACTGATCTTTTTTCATCACACTGTCACCATGTGGTCTTTCTGCAGACCAGAATCCTGTCTGTCTGCCTGTCTGCCTGTCTGTCTGTCTGTCTGTCTGCCTGTCTGTCTGTCTGTCTGTCTGAGTCTCTCAGTTTAAATGGACCTTCAGTAAATCATCAGTAAAGTGATGAACCTTCATGACTCAGCTCTTTATCTCCACTGTGGACTCAGAGAAATGGGCTGAGTCAGCAGACTTGAGGTCTGTGAGTTTCCAGCTCAGTGTGTTCACTCCAACACGTTAACATGAGCTGAGAGGAAGCAGCTGCTGCACATCTGGACTGAACAGGACTGAAGTCCCTGCAGGTCTTTATGCTGGATCTGCATCACTGACTGACAGCTGATGGACAGAGTCAGGAAACACTGATGGATCTGCTCTCTTCTTCTCTTCATAGCTGCTGGTGGTGAAGAGGAAGGTGTGTTTTGATGGAGGATCAGCTGCTTCCTGATGATCCAGATGTTGCAGCAGCAGCTTGTCCAGACTCTGGACCATGTTCCTGGGAGGTGGAGAGGAGAGCTTCATCCAGCAGAGACTGACAGAGGAATCAGAACTGGTCTGAGAACAGAGTCCAGTCCACCATGATCCCAGAGACTCCTCAAGTCCTCCTCTCCTCTCAGCCAGCTCCTCCAAACTCCACCTGGGGTTTAGGTTCAGCTTCTTCTGGACCCTTTGGGCTGCTTTGGGGACATTTCTAGAAGCATTACTCGATAAAAGATGTCATTTTGTTGTGAAACACATGACTGTCAGTCAGCACTGATTTAAATTGGCCCTTTCTTCCCTACATAAAAATGAAGCCAATTTTTTCAATTTCTTTCTTAATTACAATAGTTCTTATTTTCATCCACGTGGCAAAAAAAACATGTCAATAAATAATGCGATGCTGAAGGGCAGAACTCGGAGGACACTGCAGCAGTTTATCTTCTGAAGGACAATTTTTTATTCGTTGACTAAATTATTTTTGGAGACAAACATAAACATCCTGTTTTGATCCGAATGTCTCTGTATCTTAGCGGATTCTTCTTATTTTGTGTAAAAACACATTATTTGTTTGAAAAGTTCTGTATAAATAAGTTTAAACAATTGCATGATTGACTCATTGAGTGATTGATTAGTTGATTGGATTATTTATTAATTGATTGATATAGTGATGTCATACAGTCAGCGTGCAGCAGACTCTCAGCTCAGTGTGTGAATGTGCTGCTGCTGAACTGGGACTCATGAGTTCCACTCTGAACCAATGAGTCATGAATCATGAGTCTGACTGTGAACCAGTCTACAGTATGTGCTGTGGGTGAGTGACAGCTCATAGCGGGGAGGGAAAGGGAGTGAAACAGCAAACCAGAGCTGCTGCTTTTCCTCCTTCTTTCTATGTGAACATGAGCACCATGATGCACACTGCTGTGTTCTCATATCAAGCTCATGTTCACCTTCTTTCTTTCACAGGGAGAACATGAAAGAAGCTGAAGCTGAACTCAGCCTTCCAACTTTAGTGCTCCGTGTCACAGACTGATCCATTTTCTGACGTTATAGTCCACACCAGGCTGCAGCCTCTCTCTGTGACACTTTGTTCATCATTATTTTCACACTTTAGTTCCTGCTTCTTTTCATTTAGGCTCCATGTAGGCTGTTCATGATGACTTGTTTGTGTGTGGCTGTTTTCTTCTGAATGTGGGATCTCTGTCTGAATGAAAGTTTCACAATCACTGCCTCAGACTGCATTCAGAAGGAATTGTTGAAGTCATAGAAGCTGAAGAGTTGATGATCAGAGGCTGACAGCTAAAGGAAGCTAGAATGCACACTGCTCTCTGACAGAGTCGGCCTCCCTCCACATTTAGGAGGCTTTTTCACTTCTTACAACAGCTGACAAAGGGCTCATCTGGGATTTGAACCCCGGACCTGTCACACCCTGAGCCAGAATCATCCTGATTGTTCCTGGAATGGTTTTGGTTAGTCAGAGTGTGTCTGTGTGTGTTCTTGTCTGCTCTGAGTGGTTGGAAATGAAAATGGAGATCGGTAGGAAGCAGATGACTCTGAGGATGAATGAAGTTTTCACTCGACAACATCAACAACTGTTACTACACCTCACAGCGAGACTGTGTGACGTCACTGGTAGATCAAAGGCATTTCCTGTTCCTTCATCGCTCTCCCACGCGACACCAACTCCAACATCACACTCGCATTAGATTCAGCCGGAATGGCGCATGCGCACGAAGAAGCCACACTTGTCTCAAGAGCAAATAAAGTGAACACAACTCAGCTGTTATGGGAAAAAATAGTGGCGTGTAAATTGAACTAAAACCAAATCTGTTGTTGTTCCTCCTTCTTACTTTTTAAGATTCTTCTCGCTTTCGCTCATTTTTGCAATCACAGACTGAGCGAAGTTGCGCACCTCGTCCCACTTTGTGTGTGTGTGTGTGTGTGTGTGTGTGTTGTTGTGTGTGTGTGTGTGTGTGTGTGCTCTCTCTGCTGGTCTGAGCTCTCAGTTATTTAAATGCTTTGTTGGATCTGTCTGTCTGTATCATGTCAGAAATTCTGAAACACTCTGAACTTCTTTAAAACACGGTGGATTTACTGATAAATGAAAGTGTCAGCGGTCCATGATGGATTATTATAGAAAACAGGGTCTGCGGACGCCTGGAGATTTGTGACGTAATGGTGAAAGCTGTTTAGTAAGCATTGGTGGTTCAGTGGTAGAATTCTCGCCTGCCACGCGGGAGGCCCGGGTTCGATTCCCGACTAATGCAGAGTAACTCCAACATCCAGAAACACAGAAGCACAGTGCTGCTTGGAAAATACAAGACATGAAAAAACCTGATAGACTCCAACACACTGTGAAACAGCCAGTGGAGCCCCCTGGTGGTCAGTAGAAGTGCAGCCCCTCTGAGCTGGTGGCAGACCAAGGCTTCAGTCTGCACACATCTTCCACATGTGATGGCACACACACTGTGTATTGTGGCAACATCCGTCCCCTCAGAGAGAATCTGCTCTTTAACCCTCCTGTCGTTTTCACCCCCCGCCCCTTACTTTAGTGTTCCTGCTCTGTTTGATACCGGTGGCCGGTAAGTGCAAAACTAAATTACAAAGTGCCAAACACTTTTACACAGCGTGAAACTAAATTTACATGTTGGGAAACATGTTTACATTTTATTCAAACAAAATTACATAAGAAAAACACTTTTACCACGGACAAAACAAATTTTTAGAAAACAAAGTACATGTTTGCGAAACAAATTTCCAAACGACAGAATCTTCCGGAAGGGGAATGTACCAAATGCCGGAAGTGATCCAGAAGAAGATTGACTGTGAGCTCAAAAGTTGTATCGGTTTGTGTGGCGGGAAAACTTTGCGGAGTGAAAGTTTATGCAGCTAGATTAAATGATGTTTTGGCCGTTTTGTGGAAACAACTTGAGCCAATTGACGCGGTTGTGTTTTCCGTGCGGACGATCTGTAGAATGTTTAACGTTGATGAACGGACCAGACGGAAGGAGCACGCGCACAGGAGACATCTAATAAACAGCCGGAAAATGCTAAACAAGCTAAGTGTAGCATCGCGCTAACTAGCTGAAGCCGCTGTCAGACATGCAGTGAATTAAAGTGCACCGTTTCATTTTGCAGCTATTCGTTCACGGAATAGCAACGCTTTTAGTTAGTATGCGTTGCTAGTTTTTATTTATTTTAGGCTTTCAGTTATGCTAAATGCACAATTGTTGCTGATTGTTTTAGCTGCTGCTAACTTTCTGTTTTGATACGGAACTCTGTTCATTCCAGCAGAACAACCATGAACATCATATAAACAATTCATGGAGGACAGAAAGTCAAAGTCAAAAGAACTGTGGGCCGAAAGGAAACAGGTCCAGGTACGTGTGTGGATATATCTGTAAAATATGGAAGTAAATATATATGTGTGTGTGTGTGTGTGAAATGAATGATATCTTTTTGTTATTTTAGCAGATAAACATGGATTGATGGCGCCACATGGAGCTGATTTAAAAGCTCAGAGAGGGAAAACACTCCCATTATATACAGATCCGGAGGTAGCAGCACCTGATCTACTGAAGCATGATGTGAAGTTTACACGGTGCAAACATCAGCCTGCGGACTCTTAAAAGGATGATTCCTCTCCAAACGCCATCAGGTTGGAACTTCGTGGACCTGGACAACTGTTTGGCTATCGGACGATGTGGCAGGTACTCAGACAAAAGTCCAATCTTCGAGTGAAGAGAGATGATGTGATGAATGAGAGAGCACGCAGAAGGTTTCTAAGAAGAAGCTGCTACTCATTGGGAGCGAACTGTATGTGGCATGCAGATGGTTCTGATAAACTGGCTCTCTCAGGACGCATGGATGGATTTTTTCACCTAAAGTGCTGTGGCTCCCAATGTGGACCGACAAATAACAAGAAGCCAACAGTGATCGCTGAGAATCTCCTCTCATGAGACTGAGGACTGATTGTGGCACGGAGAATGGCATTATGGCTGCCATTCAGTCTCCCCTACGCTCCATCATGATGACTGCTGCTCTGGGCCGTCCAGCCACATGTATGGCTCATCCACGAATAAGCAGCGTGTTGAATCCTGGTGGGCCATATTTAGAAGGGGAAGGTAAGTGGCCTTCATGAAGTCATTTTATTATGACTGACCTTTCATTTGATTTTTATCTTTATGTTCTATCGCAGATGAACTCCTCTAAACATATATAATAATTGAGGCTGGGGACTTTAACGCGTTCATTTCAATTCATTCATTACAAAGCCTTAATTAATTAGATTTTTTTTAATGGAGTCCCACTTCTACTAATAATATATATTACTTCCGATTCTATCCATTTCTACAGGTCTCAGTTCTGGATGGAGTTGTTTGCTGGATACTTCAACAGGAGCCATGAGCATCAGTGCCTTCTGAGATGTTGCTATGGTGATGTTGGATGAGTGTGTGAGACTGTGGAACAGTCACAGGATTCACACTTCCAGAACAGCGTCATGTCCAATGAACTGTGCTGCTGACCACACAGGTAATATTGGTGATGATTGATATTTCCATGTTTGTTTTATTATTATTTTATTGATTAAATGTAAAGAAATAATATAAATGCTATTTATTGTATCGAACACAGATTTGGCTCCACAGACTGGATTTGAGATTGAACCAGCTGATTTGGATGCTGTTCCAGAGGCGAGTCTGTCAATAGCTCCATGTGGGGACTCAAACATGCAGGAGGACTTTGACTTTGTTATGGAGCACAAACAACTACAGAAGCCAGAGAACTGGGAGTCTGCAACAGAACTGTACATGAAGCTGAAAGAAACTGCTCAGCTGTGAGTCAGTGACAAAGGGAATTTTCCCTTCCACATTATCAAGTGCTTACTCATTGGGGTTTCTTGTCCTATTTCTATTTATTTATTTTTTAAATTAATTAATTTTTTTTATATACATGTCAAGAGCCATGAGATGACTGTGCGGTGATTTGGTATTAGACAAGTAACACAGAATTGAATCAAATATTGCCATGACTGAAAAACATGCAATTTTCTGTTTTAAAATAGTTTGGAAAAAAACTCATAACCAATCTATCACAGGATGCAATCAGAAAGAAATATTTGCAATTTTTTATTGTTTGTAAACATAACATTTGCATTCCCATTGGTTTCATTTCTTCAGATGAACAGGTACCAGAATCATTTGGAAACATCACAAGGAAAAGTGAATGACAAGCTAAGAAATCTGATTTGGAGTGGTGGAACACTGCAGTCTGTCTGAACACCAAGTGTCACAGCTTCATTTTTGCTGAGTTTGAAATCAATTGATAAAATTATAGCAAAGTAATGAGTCCTATATTTTTGTAAGTATGGAACACAAACTTCTTGAATTTGTTTTGTCTAAAACTTAACAGTGAAAATTCTAACTGTGTGGAGAGAAAAAAAACAAAAAAAAAAAAAAAACACCTTTTTGGAGTCTGGTCTCGAGGGGTGATCTAGTTACCAATTACAAGTTACAGTTACAAGTCCATGTGTGACTTAAACACAGTGTGTGAATCTAGGAGTGCTAATTTCAATGTGTTTGAACATGTATTGGGAACTGGGAATGGAGAGTCATCCAGGAACTCTATTCTTGGCGATGGTTCCAATCCGGACGGGGGAGGTGAAGTCAGCCCAGCTGCAAACATCAAAACATCCTCCAGAGACACAGCAGCCTGACCTTCTGCAAAGAAAAACCTTCAGTTACATCTTGGCAATGTATTTTCTCAGCAAATTATAAAATTTTGTGATTTACAAACCTTCACAATAAAAGACACAGTCCGCCCAGTAGCCCAAAGTTTGACTTTCTTTAAGTCTCCTGTTACTTCCTGATGGACTGAGGTCAGGTTTGAAGAGTCTCAAGTTCCAGACCAGTGAGTGGCTTTTCAGAGTGGCACAGGACAGGGGCCAGCAAAGTAGCTGTTGCTGCAGTGCAGTCAGAAACTGAAGAGCTGAAAGACCATCTTTGAATCTAAAAAGTCACCACAAACATGTTTCACATTTAAATGACCTAAAGAAACATCAATGTTTTCTAAATGACTATCCACCCAAACATATAGAAATGAGTAAAAAATGGTTGTGTGTTGAACATTACTGATTTAAAGAAGAACTCTGTGTCTTGCTTTGCACTTGGCAGGGGTAAATGTTTTTGAAAATAGTTCAAGCAACAAAGCGTATGTCATGTGATATATAAAGTTATGATCATTAACCATTAGTATTGTTTACATCTAACCTGTTCATACCATTTGCATTGTACACCAAGAACTGATGTCCTTCTGGTCCATCAGAAATGGGCCGGTCTTCAGATGTTCATCAGTAGAGTTAAAAACTCTCGTCTCAGGCCCACCTGTGTCAATTCCTTCTTCCAAAACAGCATCATCTGTGAATTTTACCAGCATGTCACAGGTTTCAGAATATGTTGAACATCTTACAAATGCAAATATCTTTCCCATGTAATCAATAAAGTAAAATTAAAATGAAGTGAGTCGCTGTTGTTTTTTTAACTTACCCGTAGCAAGTACTCCTGACTGGATTTGTTTCAGGTGGATCCAGATCCTCAGTGTCAGATATTACTGTCTGAAAAACAAATGAAAATGTCTGAAACAACACACTGAAGCAAAGAACATTCAGGCTGCCATAATCTGCCTTAATACCTGTCCAGGCTGAGCTGTGGATGAATCTCTGAAACATGATAAAATTGATAAACTGATGAACTTTATGATACAGAGTATAACAGAGCTTTGAGTAACATTTAGAGGTAGAGAGGAACCATAAGATTTATAAATAAGAGATTATTTTGTGATAAATGATATTACATGTATGGTATTTTCTACCACATGTTCATCACAATCACATCAACAACTTAAAGACAAATTACTGCTTTTGTAAAAACTAATACCTACCCTTTATCTTCAGGTTTGCGTTTGGGAGAACTGTGTTGTTTTGTTACAAAAACCTGAGAAGAAAAGCACACAATTGTCAGCAACTTTAAACAGCTTCCATTATTGTTCCCTCACCACATACAGTATATATCAATGGTGAAAGGTTATCAGGGTGTCTGATTGGAATAGTAAATGCCAAATAATCAAGACTTGGTTCTTAGACTTAACACTTTAAACCAAATGCATATCCTGTCAATAAATAAAAAAAAAAAAAAACGGAATTAAAGTACAAAATGTAAAAATGAACGTACCACAGTGTCAGCTGCATTGAATTCAGCTGTGCTCCTTGATGTGATGACAATTTCAGAATCAGAGTCTGATGTATCAACCTCTGTAGTAAAAACAAACACATTATTAATTATGCTACATCAGAGTAAATAAATATGTAAAAATAAAATAATATTCTGCCAGTTTGAATGGGCTTTCTGACCCAGGCACATGGAGCACCTCTGAACAGTCTGGATACAAAAGAAGGTCTGCTCCTTCATCCATCTTCTTGTTAAAGGTTCTCATTTCTTGGACAGCTTGCTTCAGTAGATCAGGTGCTGCTACCTCCAGATCTGTATATAATGGGAGTGTTTTCCCTCTCTGAGCTTTTAAATCAGCTCCATGTGGCGCCATCAATCCATGTTTATCTGCTAAAATAACAAAAAGATATCATTAATTTCACACACACACATATTGACTTCCATATTTTACAGATATATCCACACACGTACCTGGACCTGTTTCCTTTCGGCCCACAGTTCTTTTGACTTTGACTTTCTGTCCTCCATGAATTGTTTATATGATGTTCATGGTTGTTCTGCTGGAATGAACGGAGTTCCGTATCAAAACAGAAAGTTAGCAGCAGCTAAAACAATCAGCAACAATTGTGCATTTAGCATAACTGTATGACTAAAATAAAAAAATAAATAAATAAAAACTAGCAACGCATACTAACTAAACGCGTTGCTATTCCGTGAAGTCAACGATTGGCTGCTAAATGAAACGGTGCACTTTAATTCACTGCATGTATGACAGCGGCTTCAGCTAGTTAGCACGATGCTACACTTAGCTTGTTTAGCATTTTCCGGCTGTTTATTAGATGTCTCCTGTGCGCGTGCTCCTTCCGTCTGGTCCGTTCATCAACGTTAAACATTCTACAGATCGTCCGCACGGAAACACAACCGCGTAAATTGGCTCAAGTTGTTTCCACAAAACGGCCAAAACACCATTTAATCTATGCCTGCAAAGTTTTCCGGGCACACAAACCGATACAAACTTTTTGAGCTCACAGTCAATCTTCTTCTGGATCACTTCCGGCATTTGGTACATTCCCCTTCCGGAAGATTTCTTTTGGAAATTTGTTTTCTAAAATGTAAATTTGTTTTGTCCGAGGTAAAAGTGTTTTTATTATGTAATTCTGTTGAATAAATTGTAAAAATATTCCCCAACATGTAAATGTGTTTGGCACTTTGTAATTTAGTTTTGCACTTACCGGCCACCGTATCAAACAGAGCAGGAACACTAAAGTAAGGGGCGGGGGGGTGAAACGACAGGAGGGTTAAAGAGCAGATTCTCTCTGAGGGGACGGATGTTGCCACAATACACAGTGTGTGTGCCATCACATGTGGAAGATGTGTGCAGACTGAAGCCTTGGTCTGCCACCAGCTCAGAGGGGCTGCACTTCTACTGACCACCAGGGGGCTCCACTGGTTGTTTCACAAAGTCACAGTGTGTTGGAGTCTATCAGGGTATTTCCAAGCAGCACTGTGTTTCTAACATCTGGATGTTGGTAAAGAGTTACTCTGCATTGGCCGGGAATCGAACCCGGGCCTCCCGCGTGGCAGACGAGAATTCTACCACTGACCCACCAATGCTTATTTAACATCTTTTACCATGATGTCATGAATCTCCAGGCATCAGCAGCCTTTCACAGATGATTATTCTAATTTCTGTATTAATATACAACAATGTATTTACATTTAAGCTGATATCTTTCTACGATAATCCATCATGGACGCTTTCATATCAGTAAATCCACCGTGTTTTAAAGAAGTTCAGAGTGTTTCAAAGTTTCTCACATAATACAGACAGACAACAAAGTATTTAATGAACTGAGAGCTCAGACCAGCAGAGAGAGCACACACAAACACACACACACACACACACACACAGTGGACGAGGTGCTCAGCTTCGCTCAGTCTGTGATTGCAAAAATGAGTGAAAGCAGGAAAAGAAGCATTTTAATAAGTATTAGGAGGAACAAAAAACAGATTTGGTTTTAGTTCAATTTACGCCACTTATTTGTCTAATAACAGCTGATTTGTGTTTCACTTCATTCGTTCGCGAGACAAGTGTGAGCTTCTTCGTGCGCTATGCGCCGTTCCAGCTGAATCTGATGCGAGTGTGACGTTGAGTTGGTGTCGCGTGGGAGAGCGATGAAGGACAGGAAATGCCTTTGATCTCCAGTGACGTCCACAGCCTCAGAGAGGTGAGTAAACGGTTGTTGATGTTGTCAAGCGAAACATTTCAGTCATCCTCAGAGTCATCTGCTTCTACCGAGTCTCCCTTGTCCATTTCCAACCACTCAGAGAGACAAGAACACACAGACAGACACACTCTGACTAACCAACCATCCAGGAACAATCAGGATGATTCTGGCTCAGGGTGTGACAGGTCCGGGGTTCAAATCCCAGATGAGCCCTTTGTCAGCTGTTTGTAAGAAGTGAAAATGCCTCCTAAATGTGGAGTGAGGCCGACTCTGTCAGAGAGCAGTGTGCATTCTAGCTTCCTTTAGCTGTCAGCCTCTGATCATCAACTCTTCATGCTTCTATGACTTCAACAATTCGTTCTGAATGCCAGTCTGAAGGCAGTGATTGTGAAACTTTCATTTCAGACAGAGATCCCACATTCAGAAGAAAACAGCCACACACAAACAAAGTCATCATGAACAGCCTACATGGAGCCTAAATGAAAGAAGCAGGAACTAAAGTGTGAAAATAATGATGAACAAAGTGTCACACAGAGAGGCTGCAGCCTGGGTGTGGCTATAACGTCAGAAAATGGATCAGTCTGTGACACGGAGCACTAAAGGTTGGAAGGCAACAGTCAGAAGTGTCTGAGTTCAGTTGAGCTGAGAGTCTCCTGCACGACTGCCAGAAAAATCATTGGACTGTATTAAATCAATCATTTCACCTTTATTTTATACAGCACTTCTAAACTAATAACAATGTTGCACAACGGGCCTCATGCATAAAAATATAAAAATAAACAAGACAAATCCCAACCTGGGGCACATCATCTACTCAGACAGAGACACTCAGATTAAACAAGACATTAGGTTGGTCTTACAAATGGTCATTTAGTACACAAAATAAAAATGTCCTTTCAGAAGGTAAACTGCTGCAGTGTCTCTGAGTTCTGCTCTTTTAGCATTTTTAGCACTGGACAGTAACATGTTTCACAAGAAAATGTTTTATACCAACAAAAGAAAGCTTCTGGAAACGTTCCCCAAAGCAGCCTAAAGGGTCCAGAAGAAGCTGAACCTAAACCCCAGGTGGAGTTTGGAGGAGCTGGCTGAGAAGGAGAGGAGGACTTGAGGAGGGTCTCTGGATCATGGTGGACTGGACTCTGTTCTCAGACCAGTTCTGATTCCTCTGTCAGTCTCTGCTGGATGAAGCTCTCCTCTCCACCTCCCAGGAACATGGTCCAGAGTCTGGACAAGCTGCTGCTGCAACATCTGGATCATCAGGAAGAAGCTGATCCTCCATCAAAACACACCTTCCTCTTCACCGCCAGCAGCTATGAAGAGAAGAAGAAGAGAGCAGATCCATCAGTGTTTCCTGACTCTGTCCATCAGCTGTCCGTCAGTGATGCAGATCCAGCATAAAGACTGCAGGGACTTCAGTCCTGTTCAGTCCAGATGTGCAGCAGCTGCTTCCTCTCAGCTCATGTTAACGTGTTGGAAGTGAAACCACTGAGCTGGAAACTCACAGACCTCAAGTCTGCTGACTCAGCACATTCTCTGAGTCCACAGGGGAGATAAAGAGCTGAGTCACTTTACTGATGATTTACTGAAGGTCCATTTAAACTGAGAGACTCTGACCCTTCAGCTGGAATCTGCTTCATTTGATGGTCTACATGATCACAACAGTCCTCTGACTGATTCTGATTGGCTGACTGTTTTCTCTCTGTCTTTCTGTCTAATTATGAAATCTGTTTCTGTTCTCCTCTCACAGCTTCATGAGGAAGTTTGAAGGTCACAGGAAACACTGAGTCTTTGCTCTGATACTGGATTTAAACATATTACTGAAAGGAACATGAAACGAGTCCAACTGTAGCGGAATAAAACATGAGTCTGACCTCAGAGTCTCCAGTCTGAAATCTGGACTCTTCACAAGATCAGACAGATCTTCAGGTCTGAATCCTTCAGGTCGTTCCCTCTCAGGTCCAGTTCTCTGAGATGGGAGGGGTTGGACTTCAGAGCTGAGACCAGAGAAGAACAGCTGATCTTTGACAATCTGCAGTCATCAACCTGAGTAAAGAATAAAAGATGTGACTTGTAGGAGACAAAGTTCCTGCTTGAAGTGTTTTGTCATCTGTTCAGAGCGAATATGTTTTAGTGAAGGGACTTGTGAATGGCTGATTTTATTTCTGTGGTTTGGGAAAGAAGGCAAATATTTTTTTTGGTTGATTGTTTTCTTTAAAATGTACCATTATGACCTGAGAAAAGGAAATAATGTATCTGTGTATGTTTATCTGCAGATATATGAGAGTTCAGGTTGTTACAACAGCCCTTCTGGATGATTAAATACGTCTTATAAACCCATGTGGGTTGCACATTTTTATGAATGACACACAAATGAATAAATGAAATGAACCACAGACTAAAATCTGCAGACTAACATACAAATATATATGAATATATGATGTCCCCCTTCAAAAATACAAGATTGATTGATAAATTGCATTCCATTAAAACGTCTTTTTCAATTTAATAAAAATCTGTTTTTCAAAGTTAAAATGCAAACTGCAGTTCATCAACACTGAGTAAAGAATAAAAGTTTTGGACTTTAGGAGACAAAATTCCTGCTTGAAAGCGTTCAATGTTTCATCAAGTCAACACATGGTTCACAACATCTGGAACATTTTCACTTAATTCAGCAGTGACCACGTTTAACATGCTGAGTTTGGTCTGAATCTTTCAGTCTGCTTGAGTCACATGACTTTATAGTCGTGTTGGAACAGAAAACACAGAATATTAGTGCTTTACTCAAAGAAAAAAAACAAAAAACGATTGATATAAGAATCACAATTCTCATTTACTTTGATTCAGAATCAATTAAAAATGTCCCAAAATCGATTTAAAAAATAAAACAATGCTGACAAAGACGCTGTCTGACGTCACCATGGAGCTGACACAAATTATTTTATAGCTTGCTGCTCAGAGTAGCAGTTGTGGTCCACACACATTTGAAAAGGCACTTTCCTTAAAATTTAAAAGGCAGCATGTTTAACTGCTCTTTTTTTTTAAAGAGAGACTTTTATTTTTGCTATTCAAGCAATATGTGATATTGTATTAAACAACAGTTGCAACAATTCCATCTGAGCATGGATAAATGTTTAAAACTTAATAAATGTGAAAAAGACACTTTAATGTCTCTATTCGTCATTTTGTCTTGCAAAGCAGACTGGAGTAGATCATAAGGATCCTTTGCACATCTATAGATTGAAGCAGAAATGACTATGAATCGAATTGTTTTGAATCAAAAATCATTTTGAATAAAGAATCAATTTTGAAGCGAATCATCGCCACAAAAATCCAAATTGAATCGAATTGTTCGAGAGTGAATGATTCCGACCCCACTGAATATATATTTGTCCATGTTGGTGAGGAAAAATATTTCCTGTAACTGAAACTATGAAGGAATTTTATTATTTTTTTTTAGTTAGTTTAGTTTTAAATCTGTAGTTCAACATTTCTCTGCCACACTGACTGGACTAAACCAGAGAAGAAGAAAACAGACGTCAGCATGAAGATCCTCAGTGAGGATCAGTATAATATCAGCCTGATGTCTGCAGGTCAGAGTCACCACAACTGTAACATCATATTAATCTGAGAGCAGAAATAAAACATGAGTCTGACCTCAGAGTCTCCAGTCTACAGTGAGGACTCTCCAGAAAACCACACAGATCCTTCAGTCCTGAATCCTTCAGGTCGTTCTCACTCAGGTCCAGTTCTCTGAGATGGGAGGGGTTGGACTTCAGAGCTGAGACCAGAGAAGGACAGCTGATCTCTGACAAACTGCAGCTCTTCAACCTGAGTAAAGAATAAAAGATGTGACTTTAGGAGACAAAGTTCCTACTTGAAAGTGTTCAATGTTTCATCATTTGTTCAGAGCTGAAGGTTTAGAAAGCAGAAGTTTAGAAAATGAAAGTCAAACAGCTGAACCAACAGGAAGCAGCTTCACAACAGTCAAATACAAACAGTGACAAGATTTAATGAGAAAATGAAACAACACTGTAAAGAACCTGAACTGACTCAAACTGTCAACATTGTGATTGTAACACATCAGAAATAACCAAACAGCAGAGTCAGCCAAACTTTATTTCTATCTCTGATTCTGACACATATGAACTCTTGTATAATGCAAAGATGGTCTTCTGGTCAGGGATGGAATTTTGGGTGGGGGCATTTCCCTTGCACTTTTTTGTACGGAGTCAGAACAATCTCATAATGAATGAACTCTCGTGGAGGCTTTCGTACTCATATTTTGCAGTGTCGTACTCGTATTTCGGAATTTGCAAATGTGATTTTGAGACACACTTGTAAGATAAATTTATGGAGCATACAAATTGCTGAATGTGCAGTTATGAAATCTGTGTGTTGAATTTTGAGAATAATCTGACGTTGCAGTTCAACCAACATCACCATTGGCTGATAAAGCTGTCGATCAATCGCATGGAGACTCAACCTCAACCTGTCAGTAACATTTATCTGACTATCCCCTTGTTGTAAATCATGCAATGTCACTGAATGAGTGGAAGCATCCTGCCTAGCAAAGTTAAATGTTTGAATGAACAAACTATGTGACCGTATGTTACATGCCACCTTTGTGAAAGGTGTTGTTTATTGTTGCCATAGTGACGACGGTCCCCAACGGTTTAAGTGTGGAGAAATGTAAGGGGCCACATGAATGGCTGATGAATCTGTCAATCAAAAACATACATTTGATTGACAGCTTTACCAGCCAATGGT
>NC_022508.1:0-16612 GCF_900963305.1 Echeneis naucrates
GCTAGCGTAGCTTAATTAAAGCATAACACTGAAGATGTTAGGATGGACCCTAAAAAGTCCCGTAAGCACAAAGGCTTGGTCCTGACTTTACTGTCTGCTTTAGCCATATTTACACATGCAAGTATCCGCACCCCTGTGAGAATGCCCATATTCTCCTGTATGGAGATAAGGAGCTGGTATCAGGCACACAACTCTTGTAGCCCATAACACCTTGCTTAGCCACACCCCCAAGGGAACCCAGCAGTGATAAATATTAAGCCATAAGTGAAAGCTTGACTTAGTTAAAGCTAAGAGGGCCGGTAAAACTCGTGCCAGCCACCGCGGTTATACGAGAGGCCCGAGTTGACAGATAACGGCGTAAAGCGTGGTTAAGGGTGTCCTAAACTAAAGCCGAATATCTCCAGGACTGTTATACGTTTCCGGAGAAACGAAGATCAACTACGAAAGTGGCTTTATAAAACCTGAATCCACGAAAGCTAAGAAACAAACTGGGATTAGATACCCCACTATGCTTAGCCCTAAACATTGATTGTTTAATACATCAAACATCCGCCCGGGAATTACGAACATCAGTTTAAAACCCAAAGGACTTGGCGGTGCTTTACATCCACCTAGAGGAGCCTGTTCTAGAACCGATAACCCCCGTTTAACCTCACCCTCCCTTGTTTTTTCCGCCTATATACCACCGTCGTCAGCTTACCCTGTGAAGGCCTAATAGTAAGCAAAATTGGTAAAACCCAGAACGTCAGGTCGAGGTGTAGTGCATGAGAGGGGAAGAAATGGGCTACATTCACTAATTATAGTGAACACGAATAAAGTATTGAAATATACTTCTGAAGGAGGATTTAGCAGTAAGTGGGAAATAGAGAGTCCCTCTGAAAATGGCTCTAAAGCGCGCACACACCGCCCGTCACCCTCCCCAAGCACCCAACACCCCTTAACTAAACTATACCGACCGCTACAGGAGAGGAAAGTCGTAACATGGTAAGCGTACCGGAAGGTGCGCTTGGAATAACCAGAGCGTAGCTAAGACAGAAAAGCATCTCCCTTACACTGAGAAGTCACCCGTGCAAATCCGGTCGCCCTGAAGCCAACCAGCTAGCCCTAATACTAAATTCAACAACCAAATATTAATAAACCCTAAATCACCATAAAACTATAAATAAAACATTTTGCACCCTTAGTATAGGAGATAGAAAAGGAATATACGGAGCAATAGAAAAAGTACCGCAAGGGAAAGCTGAAAGAGAGATGAAAAAGCCCAGTAAAGCCTAATAAAGCAGAGATATACCCTCGTACCTTTTGCATCATGAATTAGCCAGTAAAACTAAGCAAAGAGCCCTTAAGTTTAGTACCCCGAAACTAGGTGAGCTACTCCAAGACAGCCTATTAAAGGGCAAACCCGTCTCTGTGGCAAAAGAGTGGGAAGAGCTTCGAGTAGCGGTGACAGACCTACCGAACCTAGTAATAGCTGGTTGCCTGAGAAGTGGATATAAGTTCAGCCCTGTAATTTTCTTTCTTCATATATTTACTTCCTTAAATGATCACAAGAAATTATAGGAGTTAGTCAAAAGGGGTACAGCCCTTTTGAACCAAGATACAACTTTATAAGGAGGGAATAGATCATAATACTAAAGGTAAAATGTTTTAGTGGGCCTAAAAGCAGCCACCTAAATAGAAAGCGTTATAGCTCAGACATAAAATTCTAAACCTTAAATCAAGATAACAATTCTCAACCCCCTAACCATAACAGGCCCTCCCATGCTAACATGGGAATGATAATGCTAATATGAGTAATAAGAGAGATACCGACCCTCTCCCTGCCCATGTGTATATCGGAACGGACAAACCACCGACCATTAACGCCCCCAAACAAAGAGGGCATTAAACATCATCTTAAAACCACTAGAAAACCGTTTAAAAATAAGCGTTAACCCCACACTGGTGAGCATACAGGGAAAGACTAAAAGAATGAGAAGGAACTCGGCAAACACATGAAGCCTCGCCTGTTTACCAAAAACATCGCCTCTTGCAAAAATCAAAGAATAAGAGGTCGCGCCTGCCCAGTGACAATTAGTTTAACGGCCGCGGTATTTTGACCGTGCTAAGGTAGCGTAATCACTTGTCTTTTAAATGAAGACCTGTATGAATGGTATGACGAGGGCTTAACTGTCTCCTCACTCTAGTCAATGAAATTGATCTTCCCGTGCAGAAGCGGGAATAAATACATAAGACGAGAAGACCCTATGGAGCTTTAGATACTAGAATAGACCATGTTAATAAACTCTAAATTAAAGAATTGAACCTAATGGAATACTATTTTTATATCTTCGGTTGGGGCGACCATGGAGAAATATAAAACCCCCACGTGGAATAAGAGAACTAACCCATAATCAACCCTCTTAAAAACATAGAGCCACACCTCCAATTAACAGAACTTCTGACCAAAAATGATCCGGCAATGCCGATCAACGGACCAAGTTACCCTAGGGATAACAGCGCAATCCCCTTTTAGAGCCCTTATCAACAAGGGGGTTTACGACCTCGATGTTGGATCAGGACATCCTAATGGTGCAACCGCTATTAAGGGTTCGTTTGTTCAACGATTAAAGTCCTACGTGATCTGAGTTCAGACCGGAGTAATCCAGGTCAGTTTCTATCTATGAAATAATCTTTTCTAGTACGAAAGGACCGAAAAGAAGAGGCCAATGCCAAAGCATGCCTCCCCCTTACCTAATGAAAACATCTAAATTAGGCAAAAGGGTATACAATTAATGCCTAAGATAAAGGCAAGTTAGAGTGGCAGAGCCCGGTTATTTGCGAAAGGCCTAAGCCCTTTTTACAGAGGTTCAAGTCCTCTCCCTAACTATGATTTCAACACTACTCACACATATTATTAACCCCCTAACCTTTATTGTCCCCGTACTTCTAGCCGTTGCATTCTTAACACTACTTGAACGCAAAGTGCTTGGCTACATACAACACCGTAAAGGCCCAAATATCGTAGGACCCTATGGACTCCTTCAACCAATCGCTGATGGCGTAAAATTATTCATTAAAGAACCAGTACGACCCTCTGCTTCCTCACCCACCCTCTTTATCCTCGCTCCTATTTTAGCCCTTACACTCGCTCTTACCCTATGAGCCCCCCTCCCTCTTCCATATCCAGTTATTGACCTTAACTTAGGTATCCTCTTCATCCTAGCTTTATCAAGCCTCGCAGTTTACTCTATTCTAGGCTCAGGTTGAGCCTCAAATTCAAAATATGCTCTAGTTGGGGCCCTACGAGCAGTTGCCCAAACTATTTCCTATGAAGTTAGCTTAGGCCTTATTCTCCTTAATATTATTATTTTTACAGGGGGGTTTACCCTCCAAACCTTTAATACCGCACAAGAGAGTGTATGACTACTATTACCCGCCTGACCATTGGCCGCAATATGGTATATTTCCACACTAGCAGAAACCAATCGGGCACCATTTGACCTTACCGAAGGTGAATCCGAACTAGTCTCTGGCTTTAATGTAGAATATGCAGGAGGACCCTTTGCCTTATTTTTCCTAGCAGAATATGCCAACATTCTCCTAATAAATACACTCTCAGCCACATTATTCCTTGGAGCCTCCCACATCCCCACCCTTCCCGAACTTACAGCAACCAACCTTATAATTAAAGCAGCCTTATTATCCGTCTTATTTCTTTGAGTTCGAGCATCCTACCCACGATTTCGATATGATCAACTAATACACCTCATCTGAAAAAATTTTCTTCCCCTAACCCTTGCTTTAGTAATTTGACACTTAGCTCTTCCCCTAGCGTTTGCAGGCTTACCCCCACAGTTTTAAAGACTGGAGTTGTGCCTGAATTATAGGACCACTTTGATAGAGTGAATTATGGAGGTTAAAGTCCTCCCAACTCCTAGAAAGAAGGGGTTCGAACCCTACCTAAAGAGATCAAAACTCTTAGTGCTTCCACTACACCACTTTCTAGTAAAGTCAGCTAATTAAGCTTTTGGGCCCATACCCCAAAAATGTAGGTTAAACCCCTTCCTTTACTAATGAATCCCCTTATCTTAACCATTTTACTCTTTGCCCTTGGCCTAGGTACCACTATTACATTTATAAGCTCACACTGATTATTTGCTTGAATAGGCTTAGAAATTAATACCCTCGCCATTATTCCATTAATAACACAACATCACCACCCACGATCAACAGAAGCCGGAACAAAATATTTCTTAGCACAAGCCACTGCAGCTGCAATATTACTTTTTGCAAGCGTAACTAATGCATGATTAACCGGACAATGAGACATCTTACAAATATCCCATCCCCTTCCAACCACAATAATTACCCTTGCACTCGCCCTAAAAATTGGACTAGCCCCCCTACACTCTTGATTACCAGAAGTCCTACAAGGACTAGACCTTACCACCGGCCTAATTCTCTCGACATGACAAAAACTAGCACCATTCGCACTATTACTTCAAATTAACCCCACAAACCCCACAGTCCTCATTATATTAGGCATCACTTCAACACTTGTTGGAGGTTGAGGAGGCCTAAACCAAACCCAACTTCGAAAAATCCTCGCTTACTCATCAATTGCACACCTTGGTTGAATAGCCCTAATCCTTCCATTCTACCCCTCCCTAACCCTACTTGCCCTATTAACCTATCTTATTATAACCCTCTCTACATTTCTAGTGTTCAAGCTAAATAAAGCAACAAATATTAATACCCTTGCCATCTCATGATCTAAAACACCCATTATCACCACACTAACACCATTACTCTTACTATCACTAGGCGGACTCCCTCCTCTAACAGGATTTATACCAAAATGGTTTATTTTACAAGAGCTCACAAAACAAAACCTCCCATTATTAGCAACATTTACTGCACTCACTGCCCTTTTAAGCCTATACTTTTATCTCCGCCTCTCATACTCCATGACCCTTACCATATTTCCAAATAACCTAATAGGTACTACTCCATGACGGTTCTTTACACAATCAACATCCCTCCCTCTAGCTCTCTCAATCTCAATAGCCATTGCCCTACTCCCCCTTGCCCCTGCTATAATAGCACTCCTTACCCCCTAAGTAATTTAGGATAATTAAGACCATGAGCCTTCAAAGCTCACAGTGGGAGTGAAAATCTCTCAATTACTGATAAGACTTGCGGGACACTAACCCACATCTTCTGCATGCAAAACAGACACTTTAATTAAGATAAAGCCTTCCTAGACAGGAGGGCCTTGATCCCTCAAACTCTTAGTTAACAGCTAAGCGCTCAAACCAGCGAGCATCTATCTACTTTCCCCCGCCTGTAAGTATTTACAAAGGCGGGGGAAAGCCCCGGCAAACGTCAGTCTGCTTCTTCAGATTTGCAATCTGCTATGATAACACCTCAGAGCTTGGTAAGAGAAGGAATTTAACCTCCGTCCATGGGACTACAAGCCACCGCTTAATACTCAGCCATCTTACCTGTGGCAATTACACGTTGATTTTTCTCGACAAACCATAAAGATATTGGCACCCTTTATTTAGTATTCGGGGCCTGAGCCGGAATAGTAGGAACCGCACTAAGCTTACTCATTCGGGCAGAACTTAGTCAACCAGGCTCATTATTAGGTGATGATCAGATTTATAATGTTATCGTCACAGCACATGCCTTTGTAATAATTTTCTTTATAGTTATACCAGTAATAATTGGAGGTTTTGGTAATTGATTAGTACCTCTTATAATTGGTGCACCAGACATAGCCTTCCCTCGAATAAATAATATAAGCTTCTGACTACTGCCTCCTTCCTTCCTCCTACTGCTAACATCTTCAGGAGTAGAAGCAGGGGCAGGAACTGGTTGAACTGTTTATCCTCCTTTAGCCGGAAACCTTGCCCATGCAGGAGCATCTGTTGACCTAACTATCTTTTCACTCCATCTGGCAGGAATTTCCTCAATTCTTGGAGCAATTAATTTTATTACAACAATCATTAATATGAAACCTGCAGCTGCTTCTATATATCAACTCCCATTATTTGTATGAGCCGTATTAATTACAGCAGTTCTTCTTCTCCTATCCCTCCCTGTTCTAGCTGCTGGGATTACAATACTACTAACAGACCGTAATCTTAATACCGCCTTCTTTGATCCTGCAGGAGGGGGAGATCCCATCCTTTATCAACACTTATTCTGATTCTTTGGACACCCTGAAGTTTATATTCTTATTTTACCTGGATTTGGAATGATTTCCCACATCGTTGCTTATTATTGTGGTAAGAAAGAACCATTTGGATATATAGGAATGGTTTGAGCTATAATAGCAATTGGACTTCTTGGATTTATTGTTTGAGCTCATCACATGTTTACAGTAGGAATAGACGTAGATACACGAGCTTACTTCACATCCGCAACAATAATTATTGCTATTCCTACTGGTGTAAAAGTATTCAGCTGACTTGCTACAATCCACGGCGGGGATATCAAATGAGAAACCCCCTTCCTATGGGCTCTTGGGTTTATTTTCCTTTTCACAGTAGGAGGATTAACCGGTATTGTCTTAGCAAATTCATCTTTAGATATTGTTCTTCATGACACATACTATGTAGTCGCCCACTTCCATTATGTCTTATCTATGGGTGCAGTCTTTGCAATCGCCGGTGGTTTTGTCCACTGATTCCCATTATTTACAGGCTATACCCTACATGAAACATGAACCAAAGTCCACTTCGGTGTTATGTTTGTAGGTGTAAACTTAACTTTTTTCCCTCAACACTTCCTTGGCTTAGCCGGAATGCCCCGACGATACTCTGACTACCCTGACGCATATGCTCTTTGAAATACAGTTTCTTCTATCGGCTCGTTAGTATCTCTTGTTGCAGTAGTATTGCTTCTGTTTATTATCTGAGAAGCATTTGTTGCAAAACGAGAAGTATTATCAGTTGAAATAACCCACCTCAATGTTGAGTGATTACATGGCTGCCCTCCTCCTTATCACACATTTGAAGAACCAGCTTTTGTCCAAATCCGATCTAATTAACGAGAAAGGGAGGAATTGAACCCCCATAAACTGGTTTCAAGCCAGCCACATCACCACTCTGTCACTTTCTTTATAAGATGTTAGTAAAAAATTACATTGCCTTGTCAAGGCAAAATTGTGGGTTAAACCCCCGCACATCTTGAAAATTATGGCCCATCCCGCCCAACTAGGCTTTCAAGACGCAGCTTCCCCACTAATGGAAGAACTCCTCCGATTCCATGACCACGCCCTGATAGTTATTTTTTTAATTAGTGCTTTCGTATTTTATGTTATCATTGCTATAATTACCGCAAAAACAACAGACATGCTTGTCTTAGATTCTCAAGTTGTTGAAATTATTTGAACTGTCCTTCCAGCAGTCATCCTTATCCTAATTGCCCTGCCCTCCCTCCGAATCCTATATCTTATAGATGAAATTAATGACCCTCATTTAACTATTAAAGCAATAGGCCATCAATGATATTGAAGTTATGAATATACTGATTATGAAGACCTAGGATTTGACTCTTATATAATTCCCACGCAAGATTTAACTCCCGGACAGTTTCGCCTACTAGAAGCAGACCACCGAATAGTTATCCCTATAGACTCCCCCGTTCGAGTGCTAATTTCTGCTGAAGACGTCTTACACTCATGAGCAGTCCCTTCTCTTGGTGTAAAAGTTGATGCTGTCCCTGGCCGCCTGAATCAAGCCACATTTATTGTTAATCGACCAGGCGTATTTTATGGACAATGTTCAGAAATCTGCGGAGCAAATCACAGTTTTATACCTATTGTAGTAGAAGCAGTTCCACTAGAACACTTTGAAAACTGAACATCTCTACTAATCGAGGACGCCTCGCTAAGAAGCTAAAACTGGTCTTCAGCGTTAGCCTTTTAAGCTAAAGATTGGTGCTTACCAACCACCCTCAGCGACATGCCTCAATTAAACCCCGCCCCTTGATTTGCAATTCTAATCTTTACTTGATTAGTATTTCTCACTATTATTCCACCAAAAGTTTTAGCACATCAATTCCCAAATGATCCTACCCTTCAAAGCACTCAAAAACCCACAACAGACCCTTGAATTTGACCATGACACTAAGCTTTTTTGACCAGTTTATAAGCCCTACAATATTAGGAATTCCACTAATAGCATTAGCCCTTTTATTACCATGAATTCTTTTTCCCACCCCGTCTACTCGTTGGCTTAACAACCGCCTACTCACACTTCAAAATTCAACCATTGGACAATATACTCAACAATTACTTCTCCCAATTAATCAAGGAGGACATAAATGAGCAACCCTATTAACCTCACTAATAATTTTTTTAATTACTATTAATATACTAGGCCTTCTCCCCTATACTTTTACACCAACTACCCAACTATCTATGAATATGGGATTAGCAGTCCCCCTTTGATTAGCTACAGTAATTATTGGCATGCGCAATCAGCCTACGCATTCCCTAGGACATTTATTACCAGAAGGAACCCCTCCTCTACTGATTCCTGTCCTAATTATTATCGAAACAATTAGCCTATTTATTCGACCATTAGCCCTAGGAGTTCGACTAACAGCTAACTTAACAGCCGGCCATCTGCTTATACAACTCATTGCAACTGCTGCTTTCGTCCTTCTCCCACTTATGCCTACAGTTGCAATCCTTACCTCTATTCTACTGGTTTTATTAACCTTGCTTGAAATTGCAGTCGCAATAATTCAAGCTTACGTATTTGTACTTCTCTTAAGCCTCTACTTACAAGAAAACGTCTAATGGCCCATCAAGCACACCCTTATCATATAGTTGACCCAAGCCCATGACCCCTGACAGGAGCAGTTGCTGCCCTACTTATGACATCAGGATTAGCCATTTGGTTTCACTTCCACTCCACCATTTTAATAACTCTAGGTACAGTCTTACTCGTACTAACAATTTGTCAATGATGACGAGATGTCGTCCGAGAGGGAACATTTCAAGGACACCATACACCCCCGGTCCAAAAAGGATTACGCTATGGTATAATCCTATTTATTACCTCGGAAGTTTTATTTTTTGCTGGATTTTTCTGAGCCTTCTACCACTCAAGCCTTGCTCCCACCCCCGAACTAGGTGGTTTCTGACCCCCCGCCGGCATTACTCCTTTAGACCCCTTCGAAGTTCCTTTACTAAATACTGCTGTACTACTAGCATCAGGAGTTACGGTCACATGAGCCCATCACAGTATTATAGAAGGTGATCGAAAACAAGCTATTCACTCACTGACATTAACAATCTTACTAGGAGGTTACTTTACCTTCCTTCAAGCCCTAGAGTATTACGAAGCCCCTTTTACAATTGCAGACGGGGTTTACGGAGCCACATTCTTTGTAGCCACGGGCTTCCACGGATTACATGTAATTATTGGATCAACATTCTTAGCCGTCTGTCTTCATCGACAAATCCGACACCACTTCACATCTACCCATCACTTCGGCTTCGAAGCCGCTGCATGATACTGACATTTTGTAGACGTCGTCTGATTATTCCTCTACATCTCTATCTACTGATGAGGATCATAATCTTTCTAGTACTAAACTAGTATAAGTGACTTCCAATCACCTGGTCTTGGTTAAAGTCCAAGGAAAGATAATGAACATCGTAATAATAATTCTTCTCATCGCAATTGCACTCTCAACAGTACTCGCAATTGTATCCTTCTGATTACCTCAGATAAATCCAGACTCTGAAAAATTATCTCCATTCGAGTGCGGCTTTGATCCTCTAGGATCCGCCCGACTTCCATTCTCACTACAATTTTTTCTAGTCGCTATTCTGTTCCTTTTATTTGACTTAGAAATTGCCCTCCTCCTACCCCTCCCATGAGGAGATCAACTAGACAATCCCCTCTTAACATTTACCTGAGCCTCCTTAGTTCTCCTTTTACTTACCCTTGGATTAGTATATGAATGAATTCAAGGAGGATTAGAGTGAGCAGAATAGGCAATTAGTTTAAATAAAACACTTGATTTCGGCTCAAATACTTGTGGTTAAACCCCACAACTGCCTTATGACTCCAACTCACTTTGCCTTTTCATCAGCTTTTATATTAGGCCTTATAGGACTAGCATTTCACCGTCAACACCTCTTATCAGCCCTACTCTGCTTAGAAGGAATAATATTATCTTTATTTATTGCCCTCTCCTTATGAACATTACAACTAGACTCTACCAGTTTCTCAGCATCTCCTATACTTCTACTAGCATTCTCAGCCTGTGAAGCTAGCGCTGGATTAGCCTTACTAGTTGCAACCACTCGTACTCACGGCTCAGACCAATTACAAAACCTTAACCTACTACAATGCTAAAAATTCTCCTTCCAACTTTAATGCTTGTCCCAACAATCTGAGTTACACCAGCCAAATGACTCTGACCAACAACCCTGGCACACAGTTTCCTTATTGCTCTTACTAGCTTCTCCTGATTAAAAAATTTTTCTGAAACAGGGTGAATATCCTTAAACAAATATATAGCAACAGATGCCTTATCAACCCCCCTTCTTGTCCTCACCTGCTGACTACTTCCTCTTATAATTTTAGCAAGTCAAAACCACACCTCAGCAGAACCTATCAACCGACAACGAATATATATTACTCTTTTAACATCCCTTCAATTTTTTCTTATTTTAGCTTTCAGTGCAACAGAAATTATTATATTTTATGTTATATTTGAAGCAACCCTAATCCCAACACTAATTATTATTACACGCTGAGGTAACCAAACAGAACGACTTAATGCCGGCACTTATTTTTTATTTTATACACTAGCAGGCTCCCTTCCTCTACTTGTTGCACTTTTATTACTCCAAAATAACACAGGCACTTTATCATTACTTACGATTCAATTTTCAGACCCTATCCTCCTGTCTACCTATGCTGACAAAATCTGATGAGCTGGATGTCTTATTGCATTCCTAGTAAAAATACCACTTTATGGTGTTCACCTTTGATTACCAAAAGCTCATGTTGAAGCTCCAATCGCTGGCTCCATAATCCTAGCTGCTGTACTCCTTAAATTAGGGGGTTACGGTATACTTCGAATAATAACCGTCCTAGAACCTCTTACTAAAGAATTAAGCTACCCTTTTATTATTCTTGCATTATGAGGGATTATTATAACAGGCTCAATCTGCTTACGCCAAACAGACCTTAAGTCTCTTATCGCCTACTCCTCTGTTAGCCACATAGGCCTAGTAGCAGGAGGAATTTTAATTCAAACACCATGAGGTTTTACAGGAGCTCTAATCCTTATAATTGCTCACGGACTAACTTCCTCAGCCCTTTTCTGTTTAGCCAACACAAATTATGAACGTACCCATAGCCGAACAATAATTCTTGCTCGAGGAATACAAATAGTCCTGCCCTTAATAACAACCTGATGATTTATTGCAAGCCTCGCCAACCTAGCCCTACCCCCTTTACCAAATCTAATAGGTGAATTGATAATTATTACATCTTTATTCAACTGATCCTGATGAACCATTGCCCTAACAGGAACAGGAACCTTAATTACAGCAGGCTACTCCCTTTACATATTCTTAATAACTCAACGAGGCCCTATTCCCCTACACATTACTGCTATTGAACCCTCACACTCCCGAGAACACTTACTAATTTTTCTACACCTTCTCCCCCTGCTTCTCTTAATCCTCAAACCAGAATTAATTTGAGGATGAACCTTCTGTAGATATAGTTTAATTAAAACGTTAGATTGTGATTCTAATAATAGAGGTTAAAACCCCCTTATCCACCGAGAGAGGCATGCAGCAACGAAAACTGCTAATTTTCGCTACCTTGGTTGGACCCCAGGGCTCACTCGTACAAGCTCCTAAAGGATAATAGCTAATCCGTTGGTCTTAGGAACCAAAAACTCTTGGTGCAAATCCAAGTAGCAGCTATGCACCCTACATCATTAATAATAACCTCAAGCCTTATCATTATCTTTTTTATTTTAGCCTACCCTATTCTCACCACCCTAAACCCAAATGAACAACACCCACAATGAGCCCTTTCTCACGTCAAATCTGCTGTAAAAACTGCCTTTATCGTCAGCCTACTTCCACTATGCCTATACTTAACCCAAGGGACCGAAACCATTATTACTACATGAAATTGAATAAATACTCAATCCTTTGACGTAAATATTAGCCTTAATTTCGACTGCTACTCTATTATTTTTACCCCCATTGCCCTATATGTAACTTGATCTATTCTCGAATTCGCATCTTGATATATACACGCTGACCCATACATAAACCGATTTTTTAAATATCTACTCATTTTTTTAATCGCTATAATTATTCTTGTTACAGCCAACAACATGTTTCAACTATTTATTGGCTGAGAAGGGGTTGGAATTATATCCTTCCTTCTTATTGGTTGATGATATGGCCGAGCAGACGCCAACACCGCAGCCCTACAAGCAGTTTTATATAATCGAGTAGGTGATATCGGCCTAATCTTTACCATAGCATGAATAGCAACCAACCTCAATTCATGAGAACTTCAACAAGTATTTATTAGTGCTAAAAGCTTTGATCTCACTTATCCACTTATTGGGCTCATCATTGCCGCCACAGGTAAATCTGCCCAATTTGGTCTTCACCCCTGACTACCCTCTGCGATAGAAGGTCCCACACCGGTATCTGCCCTATTACATTCCAGCACAATAGTTGTTGCAGGTATTTTCCTTCTTATCCGAACAAGCCCCCTCATACAAAATAATCAACTTGCCCTCACCACCTGCTTATGTTTGGGTGCATTAACAACCTTATTTACTGCCACCTGCGCCCTTACCCAAAATGATATCAAAAAAATTGTTGCATTTTCAACCTCAAGCCAACTAGGCCTTATGATAGTCACAATTGGACTAGGCCAACCCCAACTAGCCTTCCTCCATATTTGTACACATGCCTTCTTTAAAGCCATGTTATTTTTATGTTCCGGCTCTATTATTCACAGCCTCAATGACGAACAAGACATCCGAAAAATAGGCGGTATACATAACCTGACCCCCTTCACCTCTTCCTGTCTTACAATTGGCAGCTTAGCCCTCACTGGCACCCCTTTCCTCGCCGGATTCTTCTCTAAAGATGCTATTATTGAAGCACTAAACACATCCCACTTAAACGCCTGAGCCCTTATCCTTACCCTTCTTGCAACCTCCTTTACAGCTATTTACAGCCTCCGAGTAATTTTCTTTGTATCAATGGGTACCCCTCGCTTTAATTCCTTGTCTCCTATTAATGAAAATAACCCTACTGTTATTAACCCTATCAAACGACTTGCTTGAGGAAGCATCATTGCAGGCCTTCTAATTACCTCCAACTTCATTCCTACTAAAACACCAATTATGTCAATACCACCATTACTTAAACTTGCAGCCCTTCTAGTGACTATTATTGGCCTTCTAACAGCACTAGAATTAGCATCCCTAACAAATAAACAGTTTAAACCACTCCCACATCTTTCCGCTCACCACTTCTCTAATATATTAGGATTTTTCCCAACAATCATTCACCGCCTTCCCCCTAAAATGAACTTAACCTTGGGACAAATAATTGCAAGTCAAATAGTTGATCAAACCTGATTAGAAAAAACAGGTCCAAAAGCAATTACCTCACTAAACCTCCCTTTAATCTCTACCGCAAGTAATATCCAACGAGGTATAGTCAAAACATATCTATCTTTGTTTCTACTTACCCTATTACTCATCATCCCCATTATCTCTTTTTAAACCGCACGAAGCGCCCCCCGATTTAAACCACGAGTTAATTCAAGCACAACAAAAAGTGTTAATAACAGCACTCACGCACTAATAATTAATATTAAACCACCTGAAGAATATATTATAGCAACCCCCGCTATATCTCCACGAAGAATGGAAAACTCCATTAATTCATCAACAGATATTCATGAACTTTCATACCATCCCCCTCAAAAAATCCCACCCACCAACAATACTCCTAATACATAAATTATTACACTCATAATTACTGGCCGACTCCCTCACGTTTCAGGATATGGCTCAGCAGCTAAAGCTGCTGAATATGCAAAAACCACCAACATACCACCTAAGTAGATTAAAAATAAAATTAATGATAAAAAAGGACCTCCATGACTTACCAATACACCACAACCCATCCCAGCCACTAAAACTAAACCCAAAGCAGCAAAATAAGGAGAAGGATTTGAAGCAACCGCAACCAACCCTAAAATTAATAAAAACAAGAGCAAATACATAATAAAAGTCATAGTTTCTCCCCGGACTTTAACCAGGACTAATGGCTTGAAAAACCACCGTTGTTCTTCAACTAGAAAAACACTTAATGACAAGTCTACGAAAAACACATCCCGCCCTTAAAATCGTTAATGATATGGTCATTGACCTCCCGACCCCTTCAAATATTTCAGCATGATGAAACTTCGGTTCCCTATTAGGATTATGTCTAATTGTACAAATTGTTACAGGACTATTTCTAGCTATACACTACACAGCAGACATCTCCGCCGCTTTCTCATCAGTAGCCCACATCTGCCGAGATGTTAATTACGGATGACTTATCCGAAATATACATGCCAACGGAGCATCCATATTCTTTGTTTGTATTTACATACATATTGGCCGAGGCCTTTACTACGGCTCCTATCTAAATAAAGAAACATGAAATACAGGAGTAGTATTACTTCTCCTCCTAATAGCCACAGCATTTGTTGGATACGTCTTACCATGAGGACAGATGTCCTTTTGAGGTGCAACCGTTATTACCAACCTACTTTCAGCAGTCCCCTATGTAGGAGATTCATTAGTTCAATGAATCTGAGGGGGATTCTCAGTAGATAACGCAACGCTAAGCCGATTCTTCGCATTCCACTTTATCCTCCCCTTTATTATCGCCGCCGTAGCGGTCATCCACCTTATCTTTTTACACGAAACCGGATCAAATAATCCAATGGGCCTAAGCTCAAACGTTGACAAAATTTCATTCCACCCTTACTTCTCATATAAAGACCTACTTGGTTTTGCTGCCCTAATTCTTCTGCTTACTACCCTATCATTATTTTCCCCTAATCTACTAGGAGACCCTGATAACTTTACTCCAGCAAACCCATTAGTAACACCACCCCATATTAAACCTGAATGATACTTTTTGTTTGCCTACGCCATTCTACGATCAATTCCAAACAAATTAGGAGGAGTTCTAGCTCTTCTTGCATCCATCCTAGTCCTCCTTCTAGTCCCAATCTTACATCCATCAAAACACCGAAGCCTTACATTCCGCCCTTTATCACAAGTGTGCTTTTGAACCCTAATTGCAAACGTACTTATCCTCACTTGAATCGGAGGAATACCAGTTGAACACCCATACATTATTGTAGGCCAAATTGCATCCGTCCTATACTTCTCTATCTTCTTAATTTTCTTCCCATTAGCTGGCTGATTAGAAAACAAATTCCTCGGCCTAAATTGCACTAGTAGCTCAGCGCCAAGAGCACCGGTCTTGTAAACCGGACGTCGGAGGTTAAAATCCTCCCTACTGCTTCAAAGAAAGGAGATTTTAACTCCTACTTTCGGCTCCCAGGGCCAACATTCTTCTGTTAAATTATTCTTTGAAATGTACATATATGAATATTTTACTAATATTTATTTACAATATAAATATCCATGATTATTCAATAAACTATGTATTATCAACATTCATTTATATTACCCATTAGATTATATATAAAATATCCAAGTTTAATATACATATACCATTAAGTAGTAGCATCACCATGATAATTAATTAAAACAGAAGATTCTCACATTGCCTCAGCACAGTAGTCCATAAAACAAATTTATACCAGGACTCAATTATCCTGAGTATTAACTTATTTAAGTGTAGTAAGAGACCACCATCAGTTGATTACTCAATGTTAACTCTTATTGATGGTCAAGGACAGAAATTGTGGGGGTCACACTTTGTGAACTATTCCTGGCATATGTTCCTACTTCAGGAACATTACTATTACATATTCCTTCCACGTTCATCGACGCTTGCATAAGTTAATGGTGTTAAACATACTCCTCGTTACCCACCAAGCCGAGCGTTCACTCCAGCGGGTCAGGGGTTCTCTTTTTTGTCTTCCTTTCACTTGGCATTTCACAGTGCACACGGTTTAGTAAAATTAAGGTAGTTCATTTTTCTTGCTAGGGTAAACAAGTATAATGATTTAAAGACATACACTTGCTTAGCCACATTATATGAAGTCTAGTGCATAAGTATTTTACTTTTTACAAGAAAACCTTGGAATTTACCCCCTGCGAGGTTTTATATTCGCGTAAACCCCCCTACCCCCTAAACTCCCAAAGAAATCATATTCTCGCAAACCCCCCGGAAACGAGACCATTTCTGTTTATTAATCATCTATTTCAATATTAAATATATTAATTTTAATTTATGAGCCATCTCAGGACTAGGACAAAACTCAAAGCACACTTTATTGTAATAACAATTATTTAAAATATACATAAACCCAAAATATGCTTATTTCAATATTATAATATTATAAGC